>NC_057814.1:540710035-540874327 GCF_018294505.1 Triticum aestivum
TTTTATTTGCTTTTAGGAAAATTCTTCGGGGTTTCAAAAAAGTTATGTATTTTAAAAAAATGTTCACTAATTTAAAAATTGTTCAAATTTTAAAAAATGTTCATGAATTTTGGAGGTTTTTTAGATTTAAAAAATATTCTACATTTAATATTCGTGTATTTCATAAAATATTCCAAATTTCGAAAAGAACTTCATGAATTTGAAAATTCTTTCTGGATTTCAAAGTCTTTTTGAATTTTAAAATCATTTCCGAATTTAAAAAATATTCGTGAATTTTAAAATTGTTCCTAAAAGTGTTCCCGTATTTCAAAAAATGTTCCCGTATTTCAAAAAAGTTCCGAATTTAACAAATATATCTAAAAAGTGTTCCCGTATTTCAAAAAATTCCGAATTTCAAAAAATGGCTCCAGATTTCATACGATTTTCATAAATTTAAAAATTGTTCCCGAATTTTTTAAAATAGTCACAAATTTAAAAATCTTCCCACATTTTGAAATGTTGTTCAGAAAGTTATAACATGTTTGTGTGTTTTCAAAACAAAATCTGAATTTTCAGGATTTTTTAAATAAAATTTGCACAAAATTTTAATAGTTGTTCTTGCATTTTCAAAAAATCACCAGCTTTTCAAAGTAAATGAATTTTGTCCTTTTCTAGAATAGAAGAAAAAATAATAACGAACGCTCGGTAGGATTGGCGGCCTAAGTTTCATATAGGGGCTCCCGTCTCGTCAGCATGCCGAAATCTCGAAGAAGAGAATCGACTGTCGAACTTGGAAAGAATTTGAGAATAATGCCGAAAAACTGGAAGAGCCAGGTGTTGCGGAACTTAGTAATTTCAAAAAAATTCCTACGCACACGCAAAATGATGGTGATGCATAGCAACGAGAGGGGAGAGTGTCGTCCACGTATCCTCGTAGACCGTAAGCGGAAGCGTTATGACAACGCGGTTGATGTAGTCGTACGTCTTCACGATCCGACCGATCCAAGTACCGAACGCACGGCACCTTCGAGTTCAGCACACGTTCAGCTCGGTGACGTCCCACGACCTCACGATCCAGCAGAGCTTCAAGGGAGATTTCCGTCAGCACGACGGCGTGATGACGGTGATGATGATGCTACCGACGCAGGGCTTCGCCTAAGCACCACAACGATATGACCGAGGTGGATTATGGTGGAGGGGGGCACCGCACACGGCTAAAAGATCAATGATCAACTTGTGTGTCTATGGGGTGCCCCCTGGCCACGTATATAAAGGAGTGGAGGAGGGGGGAGGGCCAGCCTAGCTATGGCGCGCCCTGGAGGAGTCCTACTCCCACCGGGAGTAGGATCCCCCCCTTCCAAGTAGTAGGAGTAGGAGAGAAGGAAGGGGAAGAGAGAAGAGAAGGAAGGAGGGGGCGGCGCCCCTCCCCCTAGTCCAATTCGGACTAGGCCTTGGGGGCGCGCGGCCTGCCCTAGGCAGCCCCTCTCTCCCCCCTAAAGCCCAATAAGGCCCATATACTTCCCGGCGAATTTCCGTAACTCTCTGGTACTCCGATAAATATCCGAATCACTCGGAACATTTCCGATGTCCGAATATAGTCGTCCAATATGTCGATCTTTACGTCTCGACCAGTTCGAGACTCCCCGTCTTGTTCCCGATCTCATCCGCGACTCCGAACTACCTTCGGTACATCAAAACACATAAACTCGTAATACCGATCGTCACCGAACGTTAAGCGTGCGGACCCTACGGGTTCGAGAACTATGTAGACATGACCGAGACTCATCTCCGGTCAATAACCAATAGCGGAACCTGGATGCTCATCTTTGCTCCTACATATTCTACGAAGATCTTTATCGGTCAAACCGCATAACAACATACGTTGTTCCCTTTGTCATCGGTATGTTACTTGCCCAAGATTCGATCGTCGGTATCTCAATACCTAGTTCAATCTCATTACCAGCAAGTCTCTTACTCGTTCCGTAATGCATCATCCCGCAACTAACTCATTAGTCACATTGCTTGCCAGGCTTATAATGATGTGCATTACCGAGAGGGCCCAGAGATACCTCTCCGACAATCGGAGTGACAAATCCTAATCTCGATCTATGCCAACTCAACAAGTACCATCGGAGACACCTGTAGAGCACCTTTATAATCACCCAGTTATGTTGTGACGTTTGGTAGCACACAAAGTGTTCCTCTGGTATTCGGGAGTTGCATAATCTCATAGTCATAGGAACATGTATAAGTCATGAAGAAAGCAATAGCAACATATTAAACGATCAAGTGCTAAGCTAACGGAATGGGTCAAGTCAATCACATCATTCTCTAATGATGTGATCTCGTTAATCAAATGACAACTCATGTCTATGGCTAGGAAACTCAACCATCTTTGATTCAACGAGCTAGTCAAGTAGAGACATACTAGTGACACTCTGTTTGTCTATGTATTCACACATGTACTAAGTTTCCGGTTAATACAATTCTAGCATGAATAATGAACATTTATCATGAAATAAGGAAATAAATAATAACTTTATTATTGCCTCTAGGGCATATTTCCTTCAGTCTCCCACTTGCACTAGAGTCAATAATCTAGTTCACATCGCCATGTGATTTAACACCAATAGTTCACATCACCATGTGATTAACACCCATAGTTCACATCGTCATGTGACCAACACCCAAAGGGTTTACTAGAGTCAATAATCTAGTTCACATCACTATGTGATTAACACCCAAAGAGTACTAAGGTGTGATCATGTTTTGCTTTGTGAGAGAAATTTAGTCAACGGGTCTGCCACATTCAGATCCGTATGTATTTTGAAAATTTCTATGTCTACAATGCTCTGCACGGAGCTACTCTAGCTAATGGCTCCCACTTTCAATATATGTCCGGATTGTGACTTAGAGTCATCCAGATCGGTGTCAAAGCTTGCATCGACGCAACTCTTTACGACGAACTCTTTATCACCTCCATAACCAAGAAATATTTCCTTAGTCTTCTAAGGATAATTTTTGGCCGCTGTCCAGTGATCTACTCCTAGATCAAAATTGTACTCACTTGCCAAAATCAGGGTAGGGTATACAATAGGTCTGGTACATGATGTCTACTACGCAACCTTCTCCTTGTAGACGTTGTTGGGACTCCAAGTGCAGAGGTTTGTAGGACAGCAGCAAATTTCCCTCAAGTGGATGACCTAAGGTTTATCAATCTGTGGAAGGCGTAGGATGAAGATGGTCTCTCTCAAGCAACCCTGCAACCAAATAACAAAGAGTCTCTTGTGTCCCCAACACACCCAATACAATGGTAAATTGTATAGGTGCACTAGTTCGGCGAAGAGATGGTGATACAAGTGCAATATGGATGGTAGATATAGGTATTTGTAATCTGAAAATATAAAAACAGCAAGTTAGCAAGCGGTAAAAGTGAGCGTAACGGTATTGCAATGCTAGGAAACAAGGCCTAGGGTTCATACTTTCACTAGTGCAAGTTCTCTTAACAATAATAACATAATTGGATCATATAACTATCCCTCAACATGCAACAAAGAGTCACTCCAAAGTCACTAATAGCGGAGAACAAACGAAGAGATTATGGTAGGGTACGAAACCACCTCAAAGTTATTCTTTCCAATCAATCCATTGGGCTATTCCTATAAGTGTCACAAACAGCCCTAGAGTTCGTACTAGAATAACACCTTAAGACACATATCAACCAAAACCCTAATGTCACCTAGATACTCCAATGTCACCTCAAGTATCCGTGGGTATGATTATACGATATGCATCACACAATCTCAGATTCATCTATTCAACCAACACATAGAACCTCAAAGAGTGCCCCAAAGTTTCTACCGGAGAATCAAGACAAAAACGTGTGCCAACCCCTATGCATAAGTTCATGGGCGGAACCCGCAAGTTGATCACCAAAACATACATCAAGTGAATCACGTGATATCCCATTGTCACCATAGATACGCACGGCAAGACATATATCAAGTGTTCTCAAATCATTAAAGACTCAATCCGATAAGATTACTTCAAAGTGAAAACTCAATCCATTACAAGAGAGTAGAGGGGGAGAAGCAACATAAGATCCAACTATAATAGCAAAGCTCGCGATACATCAAGATCGTGCCAAATCAAGAACACGAGAGAGAGAGAGAGAGAGAGAGAGATCAAACACATAGCTACTGGTACATACCCTCAGCCCCGAGGGTGAACTACTCCCTCCTTGTCATGGAGAGCGCCGGGATGATGAAGATGGCCACCGGTGAGGGTTCCCCCCTCCGGCAGGGTGCCGGAACAGGGCCCCGATTGGGTTTTGGTGGCTACAGAGGCTTGCGGCGGCGGAACTCCCGATCTATTCTGTGCCCCGATCGTTTTAGGGTATATGGATATATATAGGCGGAAGAAATACGTCAGGGGAGCCATGAGGGGCCCACGAGGGTGGAGGGCGCGCCCCCTACCTCGTGGCTCCCTCGTTTCTTTCCTGACGTGCACTCCAAGTCTATCGGGTAGCTTTCCTTCCAAAAATAACTTCACCAGAATGTTTCATTCCATTTCGACTCCGTTTGATATTCCTTTTCTTCGAAACACTGAAACAAGGGAAAAAACAGGAAGTGGCACTGGGCTCTGGGTCAGTAGGTTAGTCCCAAAAATAATATAAAAGTGAATAATAAAGCCCAATAATGTCCAAAACAGTAGATAATATAGCATGGAGCAATCAAAAATTATAGATACGTTGGATACGTATCAAGCATCCCCAAGCTTAATTCCTGCTCGTCCTCGAGTAGGTAAATGATAAAATAGAATTTTTGATGCGGAGTGCTACTTGGCATAATTTCAATGTAATTCTTCTTAATTGTGGTATGAATATTCAGATCCGAAAGATTCAAGACAAAAGTTTAATATTGACATAAAAATAATAATACTTCAAGCATACTAACAAAGCAATCATGTCTTCTCAAAATATCATGGCCAAAGAAAGTTATCCCTACAAAATCATATTGTCTGGCTATGCTCTATCTTCACCACGCAAAGTATTTAAATCATGCACAACCTCGATGACAAGCCAAGCAATTGTTTCATACTTTTGACGTTCTCAAACTTTTTCAATCTTCGCGCAATACATGAGCGTGAGCCATGGACATAGCACTATATGTGGAATAGAATGGTGGTTGTGGAGAAGAAAAAGGGAGAAGATAGTCTCACATCAACTAGGCGTATCAACGGGCTATGGAGATGTCCATCAATAGATATCAATGTGAGTGAGTAGGGATTGCCTTGCAACGGATGTACTAGAGCTATAAGTGTATGAAAGCTCAACAAAAGAAACTAAGTGGGTGTGCATCCAACTCGCTTGCTCACGAAGACCTAGGGCATTTTGAGGAAGCCCATCATTGGAATATACAAGCCAAGTTCTATAATGAAAGATTCCCACTAGTATATGAAAGTGACAACATAGTAGATTCTCTATCATGAAGATCATGGTGCTACTTTGAAGCACAAGTGTGGTAAAAGGATAGTAGCATTGCCCCTTCTCTCTTTTTCTCTCATTTTTTTATTTTTTATTTGGGCCTTTTCTCTTTTTTTGGCCTCTTTTTCTCCTTTTTTTATTTTTCGTCCGGAGTCTCATCCCGACTTGTGGGGGAATCATAGTATCCATCATCCTTTCCTCACTGGGACAATACTCTAATAATGATGATCAACACACTTTTATTTACTTACAACTCAAGAATTACAACTCAATACTTAGAACAAGATATGACTCTATATGAATGCCTCCGGCGGTGTACCGGTATGTGCAATGACTCATGAGTGACATGTATGAAAGAATTATGAAAGGTGGCTTTGCCACAAATACGATGTCAACTACATGATCATGCAAAGCAATATGACAATGATGATGCGTGTCATAATAAACGGAACGGTGGTAAGTTGCATGGAAATATATCTCGGAATGGCTATGGAAATGCCATGATAGGTAGGTATGGTGGCTATTTTGAGGAAGGTATATGGTGGGTGTATGATACCGGTGAAAAGTGCGCGGTATTAGAGAGGCTAGCAATGGTGGAAGGAAGAAGGGTGCGTATAATCCATGGACTCAACATTAGTCATAAAGAACTCATATACTTATTGCAAAAATCTACAAGTTATCAAAGAAAAGTATTACGCGCATGCTCCTAGGGGGATAGATTGGTAGGAAAAGACCATCACTCGTCCCCGACCGCCACTCATAAGGAAGACAATCAATAAATAAATCATGCTCCGACTTCATCACATAATGGTTCACCATACGTGCATGCTACGGGAATCACTAACTTTAACACAAGTATTTCTCAATTTCACAACTACTCAACTAGCATGACTCTAATATCACCATCTTCATATCTCAAAACAATTATCAAGCATCAAACTTCTCATAGTATTCAACACACTCATAAGAACTTTTCTTTTACTAATCTTGTATGCCTATTATTGTTAAAGCAAACTACCATGCTGTTTTGTAGGGCTCTCAAAATAATCTAAGTGAAGCATGAGAGTTCATCTATTTCTTCAAAATAAAACCACCATTGTGCTCTAAAAGATATAAGTGAAGTACTAGAGCAAATGACAAACTACTCCGAAAGATATAAGTGAAGATCAATGAGTAGTCGAATAATTATACAACTATGTGAAGACTCTCCCATTTAATAATTTCAGATCTTAGTATTTTATTCAAATAGCAAGCAAAACAAAAGAAAATAAAGTGACGCTCCAAACAAAACACATATCATGTGGTGAATAAAATATAGCTCCAAGTAAAGTTACCGATGAACGAAGACGAAAGAGGGGATGCCATCCGGGGCATCCCCAGGCTTAGGCTCTTGGTCATCCTTGAATATTACCTTGGGGTGCCTTGGGAATCCCCAAGCTTAGGCTCTTTCCACTCCTTATTCCATAGTCCATCGAATCTTTACCCAAAACTTGAAAACTTCACAACACAAAACTTAACAGAAAACTCGTAAGCTCCGTTAGCGAAAGAAAACAAAACACCACTTTAAGGTACTGTAATTAACTCATTCTTTATTTATATTGGTGTCAAACCTAATTTATTCCAACTTCTATATGGTTTATAAACTATTTTACTAGCTATAGATTCATCAAAATAAGCAAGCAACACAATGAAAACAGAATCTGTCAAAAACAGAACAGTCTGTAGTAATCTGTATCAAACGTATACTTCTGGAACTCAAAAAATTCTAAAATAAATTGGTGAACCTGAGGAATTTGTCTAGTAATCATCTGCAAAAAGAATCAACTAAATATCACTCTCCAGTAAAAAGTTGAAGCTAATCTCGTGAGCGCTAAAGTTTCTGTTTTTTACAGCATGATCATAAAGACTTCACCCAAGTCTTCCCAAAGGTTCTACTAGGCACAAACACTAATTAAAACACAAAACCACATCTAAACATAAGCTAGATGGATTATTTATTCCTAAACAGAACCAAAAATCAAGAAACTAAAATAAAATTGGGTTGCCTCCCAACAAGCGCTATCGTTTAACGCCCCTAGCTAGGCATGATGATTTCAGTGATGCTCACATAAAAGATAAGAATTGAAACATAAAGAGAGCATCATAAAGAATATGACTAGCACATTTAAGTATAACCCACTTCCTATGCATAGGGATTTTGTGAGCAAAAAACTTATGGGAACAAGAATCAACTTGCATAGGAAGGTAAAACAAGCATAACTTCAAGATTTTAAGCACATAGAGAGGAAACTTGATATTATTGCAATTCCTACAAGCATATATTCCTCCCTCATAATAATTTTCAGTAGCATCATGAATGAATTAAACAATATAACCAGCACCTAAAGCATTCTTTTCATGATCTACAAGCATAGAAAATTTACTACTCTCCACATAAGCAAAATTCTTCTCATTCGGGATAGTGGGAGTATCATAAGAGACTTGGATACTATAAATTGTTTCCACATTAAAAGAGTAATGTTCAGAAAAAGGGTAATCATAATCATGACAAGTTTTATAAATATAATCATGACTACTTTTTATAGCATAAGTTTCATCACAATAATCATCATAAGTAGTTTGTTCTCATCATAATCGATTGAAACCTCTTCCAAGATAGTGGAATCATTGCTAAATAAAGTCATGACCTCTCCAAATCCACTTTCATAATTGTCACAATAAGATTCAACATCCTCCAAAATAGTGGGATCATTAATTCCTAAAGTTGACACTCTTCCAAACCCACTTTCATCACTATAATCATCATAAGTAGGAGGCATGCTATCATTATTATAAATTTGCATATCAAAACTTCGGAGACTAAAAATGTCATCTTCATTAAATGTAGCATCCCCAAGCTTGGGACAAACATTAATTGCAGCAAATATATTCTCAAATACATCATCTTCATCAAACATAGCATCCCCAAGCTTGGGCCTTTTCATATCATAAGCATAATCACTCTCATCATTAATAGTATGGATAGCACCAATAGTATAGCAATTATCATATTCTTCCAAGCAAGTGCCAAAAAGATTTTCAAGATCATAAGAAGTATCATTATGTTCACAATCATAATCATCACAACAAGCAATAGGCATAACAAGATCATCATCAAATGCATCATCTTCCACAATTATTTTTGATTCATTTTCATGGGGCACAACAATAATAGAAGCAACATTATTTGGGAGAGATATCTTTTTACCTCTCTTAATTTTTCTTTTCTTCTTCTTCACCTCATGTGTGGGTTCAATCTTCTTTTCAGAGCTCCTTATTAATGAGATTGGTCGAATAGAAGGCTCCTCCTCGTTACCTGATTCATCATAAGAAATAATAGGAGAATATTGGGAGGTCTCTCCCCTTTCGTTAGCATTCTCTTCATCTTCTATTTGTTTTCTTTTCTTTATGTAATTGGCAATATAAGTATTTTCAATGCAATTCACCGCACAATACATATAAATATTCTCTAGATCAAAATCGAGAAATCTATCAAGATTAAACTTGGGAATACCCTCGGTTATACGTTTCATTTCCTCATACCCCGAAAGAAGACTAAGCTCTTTATGATGCTCAAGGGTAATAAAATTATCACAATTTTTGGATACGATTCGGTCATGAAACAATTTGCATTGGAGATTTAAATGACCATGTTCATTGCAAAGTTCACAAGGGGCGCGAAAAATATTGAATTTTTCAGCACAAACATCAAGACTTTCTTGCAACAATTTAGATTCTAAATACTTATGCCTCTTGCAATATCTATCTTCCCTATTTGGTGTATACTTTCAAACGCAATGCACTCCACAAAAATTGACATGTTTATAGGAGACATTTTCATCATAACTAGTGCAATCATCATTAGTACCATGGATATTCAAGGAGTTCACACTAACAACATTTCAATCATGCTCATCATTCAAAGATTTAGTGCCAAACATTTTAATACATTCTTCTTCTAACACTTTGGCACAATTTTTCTTTCCATCATACTCACGAAAGATATTAAAAAGATGAAGTGTATGTGGCAAACTTAATTCCATTTTTTGTAGTTTTCTTTTATAAACTAAGCTAGTGCTAAAACAAGAAACAAAAAGATTCGATTGCAAGATCTAAAGATATACCTTCAAGCACTCACCTTCCCGGCAACGGCGCCAGAAAAGAGCTTGATGTCTACTATGCAACCTTCTCCTAGTAGACGTTGTTGGGCCTCCAAGTGTAGAGGTTTGTAGGACAGTAGCAAATTTCCCTCAAGTGGATGACCTAAGGTTTATCATTCTGTGGAAGGCGTAGGATGAAGATGGTCTCTCTCAAGCAACCCTGCAACCAAACAAAGAGTCTCTTGTGTCCCCAACACACCCAATACAATGGTAAATTGTATAGGTGCACTAGTTCGGCGAAGAGATGATGATACAAGTGCAACATGGATGGTAGATATAGGTATTTGTAATCTGAAAATATAAAAACAACAAGGTAGCAAGCGGTAAAAGTGAGCGTAAACGGTATTGCAATGATAGGAAACAAGGCCTAGGGTTCATACTTTCACTAGTGCAAGTTCTCTCAACAATAATAACATAATTGGATCGTATAACTATCCCTCAACATGCAACAAAGAGTCACTCCAAAGTCACTAATAGCAGAGAACAAACGAAGAGATTATGGTAGGGTACGAAACCACCTCAAAGTTATTCTTTCCAATCAATCCATTGGGCTATTCCTATAAGTGTCACAAACAGCCCTAGAGTTCGTACTAGAATAACACCTTAAGACACATATCAACCAAAACCCTAATGTCACCTAGATACTCCAATGTCACCTCAAGTATCCGTGGGTATGATTATACGATATGCATCACGCAATCTCAGATTCATCTATTCAACCAACACATAGAACCTCAAAGAGTGCCCCAAAGTTTCTACCGGAGAATCAAGACGAAAACGTGTGCCAACCCCTATGCATAAGTTCATGGGCGGAACCCGCAAGTTGATCACCAAAACATACATCAAGTGAATCACGTGATATCCCATTGTCACCACAGATACGCACGGCAAGACATATATCAAGTGTTCTCAAATCATTAAAGACTCAATCCGATAAGATTACTTCAAAGGGAAAACTCAATCCATTACAAGAGAGTAGAGGGGGAGAAGCAACATAAGATCCAACTATAATAGCAAAGCTCGCGCTACATCAAGATCGTGCCAAATCAAGAACACGAGAGAGAGAGAGAGAGAGAGAGAGATCAAACACATAGCTACTGGTACATACCCTCAACCCCGAGGGCGAACTACTCCCTCCTCGTCATGGAGAGTGCTGGGATGATGAAGATGGCCACCGGTGAGGGTTCCCCCCCTCCGGCAGGGTGCCGGAACATGGTCCCGATTGGGTTTTGGTGGCTACAGAGGCTTGCGACGGCGGAACGCCCGATCTATTCTGTTCCCGATCGTTTTAGGGTATATGGATATATATAGGCGGAAGAAATACATCAGGGGAGCCACGAGGGGCCCACGAGGGTGGAGGGCGCGCCCCCCTACCTCGTGGCTCCCTCGTTTCTTTCGTAACATGCACTCCAAGTCTATCAGGTAGCTTTCCTTCCAAAAATAACTTCTCCAGAAGGTTTCATTCCGTTTCGACTCCGTTTGATATTCCTTTTCTTCGAAACACTGAAACAAGGGGAAAACAGGAACTGGCACTGGGCTCTGGGTCAATAGGTTAGTCTCAAAAATAATATAAAAGTGGATAATAAAGCCCAATAATGTCCAAAACAGTAGATAATATAGCATGGAGCAATCAAAAATTATAGATACGTTGGAGACGTATCAGTACACAGCATGGCATACTTTATAGAACCTATGGCTGAGGCATAGGGAATGACTTTCATTCTCTCTCTCTATCTTCTGTTGTGGTCCGGCTTTGAGTCTTATTCAACTTCACACCTTGGAACACATGCAAGAACTCTTTCTTTGACTGTTCCATTTTGAACTACTTCAAAAACTTGTCAAGGTATGTACTCATTGAAAAAAAACTTATCAAGTGTCTTGATCTATCTCTATAGATCTTGATGCTCAATATGTAAGTAGCTTCACCGAGGTCTTTCTTTTGAAAAAACTCCTTTCAAATACTCCTTTATGCTTTCCAAAAAAATTCTACATCATTTCCGATCAACAATATGTCATTCACATATACTTTTCAGAAAAGTTGTAGTGCTCCCACTCACTTTCTTGTAAATACAGACTTCACCGCAAGTCTGTATAAATCTATATGCTTTGATCAACTCATCAAAGCGTATATTCCAACTCCGAGATGCTTTGCACCAGTCCATGGATGGATCGCTGGAGCTTGCACATTTTGTTAGCACCTTTAGGATCGACAAAACCTTCTGGTTGCATCATATACAACTCTTCTTTAAGAAATCCATTAAGAAATGTAGTTTTGACATCCATTTGCCAGATTTCATAAAATGTGGCAATTTGCTAACATGATTCGGACAGACTTAAGCATCGCTACGAGTGAGAAAATCTCATCGTAGTCAACACCTTGAACTTTGTCAAAACCTTTTTCGACAAGTCTAGCTTTGTAGATAGTAACACTACTATCAGCATCTGTCTTCCTCTTGAAGATCCATTTATTTTCTATGGCTTGCCGATCATCGGGCAAGTCAACCAAAGTCCACACTTTGTTCTCATACATGGGTCCCATCTCAGATTTCATGGCCTCAAGCCATTTCGCGGAATCTGGGCTCATCATCGCTTCCTCATAGTTTGTAGGTTCATCATGGTCAAGTAACATGAACTCTAGAACAGGATTACCGTACCACTCTGGTGCAGAACTTAATCTGGTTGACCTACGAGGTTCGGTAGTAACTTGATCTGAAGTTACATGATCATCATCATTAGCTTCCTCACTAATTGGTGTAGGAGTCACAGGAACAGATTTCTGTGATGAACTACTTTCCAATAAGGGAGCAGGTACAGTTACCTCATCAAGTTCTACTTTCATCCCACTCACTTCTTTCGAGAGAAACTCCTTCTCTAGAAAGGATCCATTCTTAGCAACGAATGTCTTGCCTTCGGATCTGTGATAGAAGGTGTACCCAACTGTCTCCTATGGGTATCATATGAAGACACAATTCTCTGATTTGGGTTTGAGCTTACCAGGATGAAACTTTTTCACATAAGCATCGCAACCCCAAACTTTAAGAAACGACAACTTTGGTTTCTTGCCAAACCACAATTCATATGGTGTCATCTCAACAGATTTAGATGGTGCCCTATTTAACGTGAATGCAGCTGTCTCTAATGCATAACCCCAAAACGATAGTGGTAAATCGGTAAGAGACATCATAGATTGCACCATATCTAATAAAGTACGGTTACGATGTTTGGACACACCATTACGCTGTGGTGTTCCAGGTGGCGTGAGTTGCGAAACTATTCCGCATTGTTTCAAATGAAGACCAAACTCGTAACTCAAATATTCTCCTCCACGATCAGATCGTAGAAACTTTATTTTCTTGTTACGATGATTTTCCACTTCACTCTGAAATTATATGAACTTTTCAAATGTTTCAGACTTATGTTTCATCAAGTAGATATACCCATATCTGCTCAAATCATCTGGAACGTCAAAAAATAACGATACCTGCCGCGAGCCTTAACACTCATCGGACCACATACATCGGTATGTATTATTTCCAATAAGTCAGTAGCTCGCTCCATTGTTCCGGAGAACGGAGTTTTAGTCATCTTGCCCATGAGGTATGGTTCACAAGCATCAAGTGATTCCAAAAGCCCATCAGCATGGAGTTTCTTCAAGCGCCTTACACCAATATGACCTAAACGGCAGTGCCACAAATAAGTTGCACTACCATTATTAACTTTGCATCTTTTGGCTTCAATATTATGAATATGTGTATCACTACGATCGAGATCCAACAAACTATTTTCATTGGGTGTATGACCATCGAAGGTTTTATTCATGTAAACCGAACAACACTTATTCTCTGGCTTTAAATGAATAAACGTATTGCAATAAACATGATCAAATCATATTCATGCTCAACGCAAACACCAAATAACATTTATTTAGGTTCAACACTAATCCCGAAAGTATAGGGAGTGTGCGATGATGATCATATCAATCTTGGAACCACTTCCAACACACATCGTCACTTCGCCCTTAACTAGTCTCTGTTCATTCTGCAACCCCCGTTTCAAGTTACTAATCTTTAGCAACTGAACTAGTATCAAATACTGAGGAGTTGCTATAAACACTAGTAAAGTACACATCAATAACATGTATATCAAATATACCTTTGTTCACTTTGCCATCCTTCTTATCCTCCAAATACTTGGGGAAGTTCCACTTCAAGTGACCAGTCCCTTTGCAGTAGAAGCACTTAGTCTCAGGCTTAGGTCCAGACTTGGGCTTCTTCACTTGAGCAGCAACTTGCTTGCCGTTCTTCTTGAAGTTCCCCCTTTTCCTTTTGCCCTTTTCTTGAAACTAGTGGTCTTGTCAACCATCAACACTTGATGCTTTTCTTGATTTCTACCTTCGTCAATTTTAGCATCACGGAGAGCTTGGGAATCGTTTCCGTTATCCCTTGCATATTATAGTTCATCACGAAGTTCTAGTAACTTGGTGATAGTGACTAGAGAACTCTGTCAATCACTATCTTATCTGGAATATTAACTCCCACTTGATTCAAGTGATTGTAGTACTCAGATATTCTGAACACATGCTCACTAGTGAGCTATTCTCCTCCATCTTGTAGGCAAAGTACTTGTCAAAGGTCTCATACCTTTCGACATGGGCATGAGTCTGAAATACTAATTTCAACTCTTGGAACATCTCATATGCTCCGTGGCGTTCAAAACGTCTTTGAAGCCCCGATTCTAAGCCGTAAAGTATGGTGCACTAAACTATCAAGTAGTCATCATATCGAGCTTTCCAAACGTTCATAACGTCTGCATCTGCTCCTGCAATAGGTTTGTCACCTAGCGGTGCATCAAGGACATAATTCTTCTGTGGAGCAATGAGGATAATCCTCAGATCACGGACCAATCCGCATCATTGCTACTAACATCTTTCAACTTAGTTTTCTCTAGGAACATATCAAAAATAAAATAGGGGAGCTAAATGCGAGCTATTGATCTACAACATAGATATGCTAATACTACCAGGACTAAGTTCATGATAAATTAAAGTTCAATTAATCATATTACTTAAGAACTCCCACTTAGATAGACATCCCTCTAATCATCTAAGTGATCACGTGATCCAAATCAACTAAACCATGTCCGATCATCACGTGAGATGGAGTAGTTTTCAATGGTGAACATCACTATGTTGATCATATCTTCTATATGATTCACGCTCAACCTTTCGGTCTCCAGTGTTCCGAGGCCATATCTGCATATGCTAGGCTCGTCAAGTTTAACCCGAGTATTCCGCGTGTGCAAAACTGGCTTGCACCCGTTGTATGTGTCGGTGTGGAACGACACCTATGGGATCACAAGAATCCCTACTACGGTTGCCGGGCCGCGGGGTTGCGAGAAGAGCAGGGTTAGTAGCCAGCACAAGGATCGTTTACCCAGGTTCGGGCAGCGAGGATGCGTAAAACCCTAGTCCTACTTTGGTGGGTGTATTTCAGAGAGTTCTTGAGCTCTCGAACTAGCTGTGGTCAGTGCGTGGTTCGAAAGAGCCGAATCCTTCTCCAGTATGCCATGGGCCTCATTTTATAGTCGAAAGGGGCTGCCACAATGGCACACAGGAGGTGGAAAGGCGTACAGTGCCCTGAGCTTATCGCTCATATTACATGACAAGACGCATTTAATGCGTAGCTTAGGTGTCCCCTTGCTTTATTGGGGACGGGGGTGAGGCCCGTCCCGTCCATCGCCGCTCCTCCTCGCTTTGACACGCGCCCTGGCCAGTGAGGCGTGTGGTGCCATGTAGGCAGGCAGGCAGCTGAGGTGGCGCAGTGGCGGAGCCTTCACGAAGATCTGCATGCCGCCACGCTGGTGCTCGATGAGTTGGCCTAGGAGCTGCATGTTGCCACGCAGGTGCCCGCCCAGCTGGTTGGGCTGGCAGCTGCATGTGAATGGCGGTGGAAGTTTGGTTGGCGTGGGCCTGGCGGTGGCCCTGCTGGCGTCCTTGGTGAGGGCCTTGCCGGGTGGCCCGGCAAGGGTCTTGCCGTGGCGCGCTGTCGTCCCCGGCAAGGGCCTTGCCGGGGGTCTGGTGGTCTTCCTCGGCAAGGATCTTGCCGAGGATCGTCGTCTTCTAATCCTCATCTGATCTTGAATATGTCTTCACAAAGATCTGCATGCCACCACGGAGGTGCCTCCCGAGCCCTGGCCCGACGTGGATGATGGCGTCGGGGACCGTGGGCTCAAGGGTGGCTCGCTCTGTTGGTGTGGGGTGAGCTACCCCCGCAAGGATCTTGCCGGGGCTGCTGAGGCTGCCGCAGCAAGGGTCTTGCCGGGGGAACCTACTTCGTACCTTTGCTCTTTGTGGTCTTGGCCTTGGCGTTGCTCTTATTATCTTGGGCTTTGGTCTTACCTTGGCTCACCTCCCCTGTTCTGCTTGGCGTGACCGTAGGCACGGCTCCGACTGCACGTGCACAGGTATAGGGGTACAAAAACGCACCCCTCTTTGTGTACACCGACAGGAGCCCGCGGGCC
This sequence comes from Triticum aestivum, assembly GCF_018294505.1. Lineage (NCBI taxonomy): Eukaryota > Viridiplantae > Streptophyta > Magnoliopsida > Poales > Poaceae > Triticum > Triticum aestivum. The sequence continues at coordinate 540,726,218 of NC_057814.1, forward strand.
TGGGCCACACGTAAGCGCGACACGTTGTTGGGCCAGGCCCAAAAAGGTGCGCAGGCAGGCGGGGCGGTTTTGACCGCGGTCAAACTTTTCGCGCGCGGCGCTTCCCACCACCCGCGCGCGCGGCGCGGCGTGGAGGGGTGTGCGTGACGTGGGCGGCATGTGTGGGGCGGTTCCTGCACGCATGCGTCACATCGCAGTAAATGGGCAGCGCGACCCACGGCTTCCCCATAAAAAGGGATAACCGCGGGCGCACTATTCCTTTTACCCTTCGCGCAAGCCCAATCTCGGAAACCTCCGCCTGGCTTCCTCTTCTTCTCCAAGCTTCATCCCTGCTCGCAGCCGTTGCGCTTCCGCCGCCCTCTGTCCTGTCCTCCTCCCCCAGCCGCCATGGCGCCAAAATCCACTAAGGGCAAGGGAGTGGCTAAGGACGCCAGAGCCGCGGAGCCGCCGGAGAGTGCGCTGGCGGTGCAGCGGACGCAGTCCGCCTTCTTCCCCTTGACAGTTGACGTGTTCGAACTTCGGGACTCCTTCAGGCCCCTGTGGGGAGTGAAGATAGGGGGGAGAATTCGGGGCATCCAGCCACGCGTGTCATCATCGCTGACTGCGCCGAGGCTGCCCCAAATCGGTACCCCTTCTTTGTCGATTATTTTTTCTGCGGGCTCTGTCCTCCCTTCTCCGATTTCTTCAGCGATGTCATGCATACCTTTGGCTTCCGCCTCCTGGATTTTACTCCGAATGCGGTGGCGTGCATGGCCCTTTTCGCGCATCTCTGCGAGGGCTTCGCCGGGGTGCACCCCAACACGGCGCTCTTCCGCCATTACTTCTCCCCTCGGATCTAACCAGGGGGCGCCATCTCCGGTTGCATCGCCTGGGTCTCAAGATCCAAGGGAGCGTATCCGGAGGGCGCCATGAAGGAGAGGTGGGAAGAATGGCGGGGCCAGTGGTGCTGGATCGAGGAGAAGGACCCCCCGGCGTTCTGCGAAGTTTGACGGGCGCCGCTGGTCCGCAGAAGCGATTGGAGCGACGTCGATGCTGACGACGAGAAGCTCATGGTCGCCACCACCAGGATCCTCCGGCTCACCGAGGCCGGCCTCACCCTTGAGATGATCGGGGCGGACTTCATCCGCCGCCGGATCGCTCCACTGCATAACAAGGGGAGGCCAGCCTGGCTCTTCACGAACCCCGCCGACATCATGCGGCTTCGTCCCGGCCTCGACCACAATTTCACAGTGATGGGGCACGCCCATTTCTGCCAGCGGCTCTTCCAACTTGACGTGGGCCGCGACGGCGAGGTCGAGCGGACCGGCAAGGTCGCAAGGGCCGCCGCGAAGGCCGGCAAGGTCCTCAAGGGGCCTCTGTTCAAGCTGCCGACGGGGGTGGTCCCGTTGTGAAATAACTCCCGCCGGTCCGATATCATTGCCATGATGCCGGAATGCAATGCGCATGGCCCTGACCCGAGCTGGAAGGAGCCGGAGGACGCCAAGGTGCAGCAGTTTTTTGACACTCTGCACGAGGGGTACGTCAACGCCGACGCCGAGCGGCTGCTTGTCCAGGACACCACCCAGGCGGAGCTGGACTACATCGCCACCAGGGCGAGGGAGGCACAGCTAGCCAAGGAGGCCGGCAGCGCCAGCGGTGTGGAGGACAAGGCCGCGACGGCCGCGGAGGAGGAGGAGCTCGCCCGATGGGCGGCGGCCGCCGGGGGAGCCAGCAGCGCCGGCACCGAGGCTTCTCTGGTTGAAGATGTGACCGGTGAGTCGTCGGAGGAGGAGGCCGAGACCGCAGGCCCGACGCCGGCTATGGGGAGAGGGCGAGTCCTGCGGCGGGCCTGTTCCGGCGAGCCGGTCCGGCCCGGCAGGGCTGCGCGTCCAACAGCTGACCTTGGAGGGGTCCGGGCGCCACACGAGGGCCGCATCGACAAAGAAGCCAGTGAAGGTCGCGGTGAAGAAGAAGACAGCCGCCCCCTCTTCGTCCACGCGTGTCCAGACACCACCTCCTTCTCCTCCTCCGGCGGATGTTGATACGGAGGTTACTTTCGATTATGGATCCCTCAGCCCGAGGAGGAAGAGGAAAACAGCAGAGGAGGAGGCGGACGACGAGTAAGTATCTGGTTCCTTTTCGTTATCTCTGCCTTCTCAATCTGTGTTGCTCGTCTTGACTTGTCTTCGTCTTTGCAGGGACGTGAAGACGCTGGCCCAGAGAGTGAAGAGGGCCAAGGTCTCGGCGGGTGGCCAGCCCCCAGTTGGTACTTCGAGGGCGCCACTTGTGGTGTTGAGCAGCCCGGACAGCAGCCCCCGGCATAGCCCCCAGCGTAAGTTCATCACTCTTCCCCCGTCGACATGTGTTAGGGGCACGACACTTTGGTGCTGACCTTGCCAGGTATGCAGGAGGAGAGCAGCAGCAGGAGGAGCCACAGAGGGCTACTCCCAACACGCCGCCCCCATCGACCGCGCCGCCCCGAGGGGCGTCCCTGGCAAGGGCGCCAGGCACCGAGCCCACGCACATGGAGGAGGAGGAGGAGAACTTGGGCGCCAGCGGCTTTGCCTTGACGCCAATATTGGCGGGGAGGGGACTTCCATTTCCTAGCCGGGTACTGGCACAGGTAAGTCGTTTGTCGTTCGTCCCTGCTTCTTTTTCTTTCCGGCTCTTGGTCCTGGCCTTGCCTCACCCCCTTCTTCGGCGTCCAGATTCCTCCTCGGTGAACCCAGAGGACGTGGACGCCGTCATTGAGGACGTCGCCAAGGCCGCCGAGGCAACGCCGAGAAGATCGCCACCGAGCAGGCCACCAAGGGCGCTGCCGAGGACGCCGCCAAGGGTCCTACCGGGGAGGCCGGCAAGGCTGCCGCTGAGGAGACCGGCAAGGAGCCTACCGGAGAGGCCGACGGGGCCGCTGCCGAGGAGGAGGAGGAGGTAGCTGATGACCAGCCTTCCTCTTCTGCTGCTTCCGGCTCCGGCAAGTACCTGAGGGTGAGCAACGACTTGTTCGTCCACCTTCCAGGCGCGTCGAGCAGCAGGACACCCGTTGAGGGAGAGGTGTTCGACGACGAAGTGCTTGCCGCTGCCGGGCTTGAAGTCGTCGACGAGCCGATCGTTGGTGGCGACGGTTCACAGGAAGAGCGGCTCCTCCACGCCATGGGCGCCAGCTTCCGGAAGCTCCAGGCGCTCCACCGCGCCTGCCTGGACAAGGCTAAGTCTAGGACGGCGGTGGTGGAGAAGGCGGAGGCGGACCTCCAGAAGCGCGTTGCCGAGACGCAGGACCGGTTCCACGAGGCCCACAAGGAGCTCAAGGCTGCCCAGGGCGAGCTGGCCAAGCGCGACGTGGAGCTCACCATGAAGCTCGCCGGCGTCGAGAAAGCTCAAGAGATGGCAAGGAACTTGGCCGCGTCCGCCGAAGCCGCCCGGACCCAGCACGAGGCCGCGCTGAACTCCCAGGAGGAGGACCTCGCTGCACGCGAGGAGAAGCTTGCCGCCATGCTTCGCGGCAAGGATGCAGAGGTGGAGAAGCTTGTCTTGCAGCGTACCAGTGAGCTGGAGCAGAGGCACAAAGAGGCACTCAATGCCCAGGCCCAGGTTCACGCCGGCAAGGTGGAGGAGTTGGAGGCGGAGCGCGACGGGCTGAAGGAGCAGGCCCTGAAGCTGTCCCAGGAGAAGGACACGCTTAACAGTGCCCTGACATAGGCGCAGGGCGCGGTCGTCAGCAAGGCTGGGGAGCTCTCCGGGGCTAACAGCTCCATCAAAGACCTCAAGCTGAAGCTGGTGGGTCTCGAGAAGGTGCTGTCGGAGGCCAAAACCCGAGAGGGGACCCTGGCCAAGGAGCTGGAGGCCGAGAAGAAGTTGCGGAAGAACGAGGGCCTCAACTTCGCGGATCACGTGGAGGGCGAGAACCGTTGGCTCGATCGCCTCGCCACCGTCGCCAACCAGGCCGCCGCACAGCTGGCCATCATGGGGATGCCGGACGTGAGGTATGTCCCAGAGCGGAGCGTGAGCGCCAATTGCAGCCTGACCATGTTCTTTGAGAAGGTCGTCGGCGCTCTGGAGCGGCTCCACGCCAACCGGGCGGCCTCACTGGCCGACGAGTCCCGGAGGCTTTGCCAGGGTGCCATGACCAAGGTTCTCACCAAGGTGGCGCACTGGTACCCCGACCTCGACTTCGGCGCCGCGCTGGAGAGCTTGCCAGAGGGTACTGACCTTGCGCCGCTCAGGGAGCACATCAAGCCCATCATTAGCCGAGTCGGCGAAATTCAGAGGGTGGAGGGCCAGCGTCGGGATTAGGCACCCCGTTCTTTATCGCCGCTGCAGATTCACAACCAAGACAATCGCTATCTCTAGTTAGAACCGCAGCAACAATTCGATGTAATATAACTCTGCAGCACTTTCAGTATTATGCATGTTATTTTCCTGTTCGATTTTTCTGTGTGTGTTCACCCTACGTTAATTGGGTAGGTTCACCGGCGCGTAAACCCAGGGCGGCGTCTTGGGGACGGATCCCCATTGGCCTGCCGGGTGTGCTTGCTGCCGGGCAAACCACCTTGCCGCCCTTAGCGCGGCCGCCCGAATTGTCGAGCTTGACTCGAGTCAGAATCGGGAGCGTTGCCAGGCACGGAAGGCTACCCCGCCACTCTCGACGCGGCCGCTTGAGCTGTTGAGCGGACTCGAAACAAGACAAGGGCGTTGGGAATCGCGGGAGGGCCCCCATGCATGCAGGTTTCTCACACATAGGCAAAATCTCCGAGGACGATAACCTTATAGAAAGAAGGAAATAACTCAAAGCTCTGAATGGCTTAGCTTTTCTGTCGCCGCGCCGGCGTCGTTCTTCCGGCCGCCTTCTTCTCAGGAGCCAAGGGCGATGAAGAACCGCTAGGTTAGCTACTAGGCCAGATTCTCACAACTACGCATGCCCCCTGCCTGGCGCGCCAAAGATGTCAGTGTGGAACGACACCTATGGGATCACAAGAATCTCTACTACGGTTGCCGGGGCACGGGGTTGCGAGAAGAGCAGGGTTAGTAGCCAGCACAAGGATCGTTTACCCAGATTCGGGCCGCGAGGATGCGTAAAACCCTAGTCCTGCTTTGGTGGGTGTATTTCAGAGAGTTCTTGAGCTCTCGAACTAGCTGTGGTCAGTGCGTGGTTCGAAAGAGCTGAATCCTTCTCCAGTATGCCATGGGCCTCCTTTTATAGTCAAAAGGGGCTGCCACAGTGGCACACAGGAGGTGGAAAGGCGTACAGTGCCCTGAGCTTATCGCTCGTATTACAGGACAAGACGCATTTAATGCGTAGCTTAGGTGTCCCCTTGCTTTATTAGGGACGGGGGTGAGGCCCATCCCGTCCGTCGCCGCTCCTCCTCGCTTTGACACGCGCCCTGGCCAGTGAGGCGTGTGGTGCCATGTAGGCAGGCAGGCAGCTGAGGTGGCGTAGTGGCGGAGCCTTCACGAAGATCTGCATGCCGCCACGCTGGTGCTCGATGAGTTGGCCTGGGAGCTGCATGTTGCCACGCAGGTGCCCGCCCAGCTGGTTGGGCTGGCAGCTGCATGTGAACGGCGGTGGAAGTTTGGTTGGCGTGGGCCTGGTGGTGGCCCTGCTGGCGTGCTTGGTGAGGGCCTTGCCGGGTGGCCCGGCAAGGGTCTTGCCGTGGCGCGCTGTCGTCCCCGGCAAGGGCCTTGCCGGGGGTCTGGTGGTCTTCCTCGGCAAGGATCTTGCCGAGGATCGTCGTCTTCTAATCCTCATCTGATCTTGAATATGTCTTCACAAACATCTGCATGCCACCAAGGAGGTGCCTCCCAAGCCCTGGCCCAACGTGGATGATGGCGTCGGGGACCGTGCGCTCAAGGGTGGCTCGCTCTGTTGGTGTGGGGCGAGCTGCCCCGGCAAGGATCTTGCCGGGGCTGCTGAGGCTGCCCCGACAAGGGTCTTGCCGGGGGAACCTGCTTCGTCCCTTTGCTCTTTGTGGTCTTGGCCTTAGCGTTGCTCTTATTATCTTGGGCTTTGGTCTTACATTGGCGCACCTCCCCTGTTTTGCTTGGCGTGACCGTAGGCGCGGCTCCGACTGCCCGTGCACAGGTATAGGGGTACAAAAACGCACCCTTCTTTTTGTACACCGACATATGTGAACGTAGAGCTTATCACACCCGATCATCACGTGGTGTCTCAGCACGAAGAACTGTCGCGACGGTGCATACTCAGGGAGAACACTTGTACATTGAAATTTAGTGAGAGATCATCTTATAATGCTACCGTCGATCTAAGCAAAATAAGATGCATAAAGGATAAACATCACATGCAATCAATATAAGTGATATGATATGGCCATCATCATCTTGTGCCTTTGATCTCCATCTCCAAAGCACCGTCTAGGTTACTTATGCAAACCCACGGGGGATATCTAGAATCACTTTCGGCTACTAGATCGAGCACCAGTGATTTCGTATCCGATCAAAATCTTGGCTAATTGATCGAAGTGGGATCGCAAAAACGTGTCAATAATGACAACGCTGGGCGAAAAGGCTAAAGACTTTCTTGGTTGTGACAGAACCACTTATCTTTCGCCCACCATTGTCACCGGCGCGACACCTTGATCTCCATCGAAGCATCGTTGTTGTCTCGCCAACTATTGCTTCTACGACTATCGCTACCGCTTAGTGATAAAGTAAAGCAATTACACGGCGATTGCATTTCATACAATAAAGCGACAACCATATGGCTCCTGCCAGTTGCCGATAACTCCGTTACAAAACATGATTATCTCATACAATAAAATTTAGCATCATGTCTTGACCATATCACATCACAACATGCCCTGCAAAAACAAGTTAGACGTCATCTACTTTGTTGTTGCAAGTTTTACGTGGCTGCTACGGGCTGAGCAAGAACCGTTCTTACCTACGCATCAAAACCACAACGATATTTCGTCAAGTATCTGTTGTTTTAACCTTCACAAGGACCGGGCGTAGCCACACTCGATTCAACTAAAGTTGGAGAAACTGACACCCGCCAGCCACCTGTATGCGAAGCACGTCGGTAGAATCAGTCTCGCGTAAGCGTACGCGTAATGTCGGTCCGGGCCGCTTCATCCAACAATACCGCCGAATCAAAGTATGATATGCTGGTAAGCAGTATGACTTGTATCGCCCACAACTCACTTGTGTTCTACTCGTGCATATAACATCTACCCATAAACCTGGCTCGGATGCCACTGTTGGGGAACGTAGTAATTTAAAAAAAATCCTACGCACACGCAAGATCATGGTGATGCATAGCAACGAGAGGGGAGAGTGTCGTCCACGTACCCTCGTAGACCGTAAGCGGAAGCATTATGACAACGCCGTTGATGTAGTCGTACGTCTTCACGATCCGACCGATCCAAGTACCGAACGCACGGCACCTTCGAGTTCAGCACACGTTCAGCTCGGTGACGTCCCACGAACTCACGATCCATCAGAGCTTCGAGGGAGAGTTCCGTCAGCACGACGGCGTGATGACGGTGATGATGATGCTACCGACGCAGGGCTTCGCCTAAACACTACAACGATATGACCGAGGTGGATTATGGTGGAGGGGGGCACCGCACATGGCTAAAAGATCAATGATCAACTTGTGTGTCTATGGGGTGCCCCCTGGCCACGTATATAAAGGAGTGGAGGAGGGGGGAGGGCCGGCCTAGCTATGGCGCGCCCTGGAGGAGTCCTACTCCCACCGGGAGTAGGATTCCCCCCTTCCAAGTAGTAGGAGTAGGAGAGAAGGAAGGGGAAGAGAGAAGAGAAGGAAGGAGGGGGCGCTGCCCCTCCCCCTAGTCCAATTCGGACTAGGCCTTGGGGGGCGCGGCCTGCCCTAGGTAGCCCCTCTCTCTCTCTCCCCTAAAGCCCAATAAGGCCCATATATTCCCCGGCGAATTCCCGTAACTCTCCGGTATTCCGATAAATACCCGAATCACTCGGAACCTTTCCGATGTCCGAATGTAGTCGTCCAATATATCGATCTTTATGTCTCGACCATTTCGAGACTCCTCGTCTTGTCCCTGATCTCATTCGGGACTCCGAACTACCTTCGGTACATCAAAACACATAAACTCGTAATACCAATCGTCACCAAACGTTAAGCGTGCGGACCCTACGGGTTCGAGAACTATGTAGACATGACCGAGACTCATCTCCGGTCAATAACCAATAGCGGAACCAGGATTCTCATATTGGATCCTACATATTCTACGAAGATCTTTATCGGTCAAACCGCATAACAACATATGTTGTTCCCTTTGTCATCGGTATGTTACTTGCCCGAGATTCGATCGTCGGTATCTCAATACCTAGTTCAATCTCGTTACCGGCAAGTCTCTTTACTCGTTCCGTAATGCATCATCCCGCAACTAACTCATTAGTCACATTGCTTGCAAGGCTTATAGTGATGTGCATTACCGAGAGGGCCCAGAGATACCTCTCCGACAATCGGAGTGATAAATCCTAATCTCGATCTATGCCAACGCAACAAGTACCATCGGAGACACCTGTAGATCATCTTTATAATCACCCAGTTACGTTGTGACGTTTGGTAGCACACAAAGTGTTCCTCTGCTATTCGGGAGTTGCATAATCTCATAGTCATAGGAACATGTATAAGTCATGAAGAAAGCAATAGCAACATACTAAACGATCAAGTGCTAAGCTAACGGAATGGGTCAAGTCAATCACATCATTCTCTAATGATGTGATCCCGTTAATCAAATGACAACTCATGTCTATGGCTAGGAAACTCAACCATCTTTGATTCAATGAGCTAGTCAAGTAGAGGCATACTAGTGACACTCTGTTTGTCTATGTATTCACACATGTACTAAGTTTCCGGTTAATACAATTCTAGCATGAATAATAAACATTTATCATGATATAAGGAAATATAAATAACAACTTTATTATTGCTTCTAGGGCATATTTCCTTCACCAGGTAGGATCCTAGGGGAAAACCTGTGGGTTAGGGCCCACTCAAAAGAAACACCGTTGGAACGATTTTTCAAAAGAGAAATAATGCACCAGAATGATTATAAAGAATATGATCCACCGAAAGCTTGAATTGGGTTCACCGGAGAAGAAAACGAAATGGAGAATGACGACTAGAAACTCCTAAACATCTTCACGAGGAATTCACCAGATGAAACATGAAACAAAAGGATGATGAGACTTCACACGATAAACTGGATACTTGATTCGAGATTTCAGACTCCGTGAAGAAAAAGGGCGTGAGGGTGGGAAAAGAAAACCAACTTGGGACGGGGAAAACGACGCCGTTGAGAAAGATGAGAGTTGATCTTGCAAAATATGAAGAGGGTAAGTGAAACACACCGGTTGAAAAATAGCTAAGATCGCAAAGATCGAGAAATACCCGCATGATCCTAAAGAAAATTTTAAAGGGAAAGAGGAGTAGAATCAAAACACCTACGTCACAATTCCTCACTAGAGCGACAAGGGGATAAGGAGTAAAAGAATTCCTACTATCCGATATAACTAGACTGCTACACTTACGGATATGTGCTACGGATTTATTCTTAGAGCAACTCCAACGCGGCGACCCATTTCATCCGCGCGTGTCTGTTTGGGACGGCGCAGACAGAAAAGTCGGCCCAACGCGTCGACTCAAACGGACGCGCTCCGCTTTTCGTCCGCCTGCCGACCCATTCCCGGCCCATTTTTGAGCCACATTTGCGTCGGCGCGGACACGAGGCGGACGCGCGCGGCGCCCGCCTACTCCTTCCCCTGGCCCGCCAGTTGGTGGCAGCCCCTCCACCAGCTTTGGAGGTATTCAAGGTCCAACACGATGGCAAGTCCTTCAACCTCTTGCATTGTTGGAGAGTCATCAAAGATGAGGAGAAATTCAAGGCGCAATATGCCGCCCTCATGTCGCGTGGGGGGAAGAAGGTCGTGGAGGAGGTTGGGGACGGCGAGAAGCCACGGCCGCGGGGGAAGACCAACCCCAAGAAGGAAGACAAGTGGGAGGACATGATGACCAGGAAGGACTCAAGGGAGGAGAATCGCCGGCAGGACAAGGAAGAACAAATGAACGTCTTCATGGAGATCCAAAGGAGGAGGTTTGAAATGGAGGCGGAGAAACAAACAAGGATGCTTGAGATGGAGGCGGAGAAGCAAGCCAAGATGTTAGAGATCAGGGCCGCCAATGCCAAGATCAAGGCGAAAGAAATGGCTCTTGCTAAAATGATGACGGTGGTGGAGACCATGAAGGTGGATCTCAACACCGTGTCGCCAAGGAAGAGGCTGTGGTTCGAGAAGATGCGGTCCGACATGCTTAAGTTCGACGACGAGTGACCTATGGCGGTGAGCGCCATCCTTTTTTGTATGTCGTCAAGTGTGCTGGCATGACCACGGCCGCGACGGTGTGGTCGAACTTCCGCCCCTTTTTGTGTGCTGGCATGTGTGCCGGCCGCTGGCAAGTGCACCAGCTGAACTGTGTGGTGTTTTTCTAAAGCTGGCATTGTATGCCGGTGTTGGCATGGAGCCGGCGTTGGCATCGAGCCGGCATGAACTTCGGGCGACGACATGACCGTTGGCATGATCTATGACCGTAGACCTTTTTCAAAATTTACGTGCGGATATGGAATGGGTGGCGGCCGTTGGGCGCACTGCCAACCAAATCTTAAAGAGGATGGACGCCGAGCGGGCAGTCCACCCAAACGGACAAAAAACAGATAAAAGCATCGTCCGTTTGAATCGGCGCGTTGGAGTTGCTCTTACGGACTGAAGCGTCGTCCGTGAAAACAATCTGTAGAAAGCTTCCGTTAGTGTAGCATTTTTGGTAGCCGCCGTAGTCACGAGTGGGAAAGAAAAAAGCAAAGGGGGCAAACACAGGATAAAAACAAGAAACTGCGACCTACAATTGTCCGATCATGTTTTTCCACAGACGAAACTGAAGCTCTTTTAATTCTGCTGGTAGCAAATCCAATCCCTGCAAACGAGTCACAGACAAAGCGTACTCTCTCTACCGCCTACGCTACGCATGAACGAATTGATGGGCGCCATCAGATCAGATCCTGCCGATGGGGATGATGCACTCGGTGGGGAACGCGTGGGGGTACCGCTTCCGGTCGGCGCAGTAGTCGTAGGTCATGTAGTTCATGCGCACCCAGTTGAGCGTCATCCAGCTCCACCAGTCCAGCCGCTGCGCCATCCACGACGACGCCGACGACGGCAGGTGGTCGCCGCCGCACCGCGCGGGCGACGCCCCGCCTTGCCAGACGCAGGCGCTGGTCGCGTCGAACCGCCGGTACGCGGCCACGAACGGCGCCTCCGACCAGTCCGTCTTGACGCGGCCGCCCTGCGTCGCCCACTCCTCGGCGTTCCAGATGCTGGCGAAGACGTGCACCGGCTGCCGCGTCGGGAACGGCACCCCGTTCGCCTCGTTGTTCTTGAACACCCGGATCGGCGTCCCGTCGATGTACAGACTGTAACGAACCACAATCAATCAGCAAGATCATGTCAGAGAACTCAGGATGGAGAGATGAACCATTGACGACGATGGTGCTGTGGAGAAGGGATCCGTACATGATGTTGAGCGGGTTCCAGAGGATAGAGTAGGTGTGGAAGTCGGCGGTGGGGTCGAACCAGAGCACGAACTGCTGCTCCCGCTCGCCCTTGCCGTCGCTGAAGATGTTGGTGTGCAGGATGTAGGGCTCGCCGCTCACGTTGCCCAGGAACTCGAAGTCCACCTCGTCGTGCCGCGCGCCACCCGTGCAGATCTGCATGCAATGTCGATCTTCATTCTTAGTTATATAAAATGGAATGCAGATAAGATTTAAACGTGGACGCCATGACTACATATTATGCTCAAAGGGGCAGAATAATTCCAGATTCTGTCGCCTGAAGAATACAGACTTCAGATTATATCTCCTCAAGAATACAGTATTCAGATGGTGTTTAGTCGGCCTTGGTGGAAACCACGTCTGAGAAAAACCTGGCTCGTTCACCATGATTAGATATGCTCGAGAAAATTATTGTTTTTCCCTCCTCAAAACGGCAGAATAATTTCAGATTTTGTCTCCTGAATAATGCAGAATCCAGACTCTATCTCACATTATCCAGATGGTGTCTAGTCGGCCTTAGTTGAATTCACGTCTAAGACAGACCTGGCTAGTTCGCCATGAACGTTTCTTAAATGCAATTCATGACTTAATTAAGCCACTGTACATCTGCAAGGACGATGCTCTCACTTTTTTCACCTCAAAAGAAAATGAAATGCTCTCGTATCCTTATGTACATACACACAATAAGTGTAGTAGATCTGTGGTGCTACTGGTACAACTTCACCCCCGTTCATTGCAAAAACCCAATTTAATCCATCAATTACTAACACATTTATGCGTCAACTAGTACAAAATCCACTGCAGTTGGGCGTCAGTTAACCTCTGAATTCACACTTGTTTCCTCCGGGGACTACGTTAATGTGCTCGAGAGACAAATGCAGGGGACCAACAAGACATTTTTCACCTTAATGTGCTCGAGATTTTTTACCGTTTGCTTTCTGAATCAAAAATCACTCTACGAATGACGAGTGTCGAACTCGTGTGGGTACTGGGTAGGTGTTGTCTGAACTCTGAACAGTGTCAACCTTTTTTTTACTCCGGTTAACGAAATGGGCAATGCCGGTTAACTGGGCAGACGGAAACGAGAAGGAAAATGCAGTCGACCAGCAGGGAGATCCATGTACACTTACGTAGAAGGAGGTGATGGTCCCGGCGGACTCGCCGGCGACGAGCCTGATGTCGAGATCGAACCGCCCGAAGAGGTACCGGTCCTTGGACTCCAGCCTGGACCCGGTCTCCCGGTCCAGCGCCAGCTCCACCACCCGGCCGTCGTCGAAGAAGCGCGCATTGCGCTTCCCCCACACGGCGTCGAAGTCCCGGTGCAGGCTCCGGCTCCGGCCGGCCTCCACGGCGGCCGCCGCCCCCGTCGCCCCTACGGCCAAGGTCACGGCCACGGCCACGGCCAGCAGCCGCCAGAGAGAGCCGCTCAGCATCTCCGCGAAACCTTCTCCTGTGAAATTTTGAAATGGGGTGGCGATCTTCGGCGAGATGTCGCGAGAAAGTGAGAGGAGGGGGGCGACGGGGGCTCGTGAGCAATTTATGGGCACCGTCGTGGTTGCTTTCGCCAAGTGCCAGCGGGTGCGGGGACGGGGCGGGCCGGCATGGGCGCCGCTTTTATGTGGCCACGGCCGTGTGACCGGGACGTCGTGTCTCGGCAACACGACGGGGCTACAGAGTCGACGGCAGCGGGGATCGGATCCGTGGGACGTGCTGTGTGCTCGTGGCTGTATGGGTCGCGCTGGCTGATCTCTCCGGCAGCCGGCAGGTACTACGACGTGGCTGCTGTACGATACGACGTGGCAGTCGCGTAAATGATACTCGTATCTTTCACGGTGGCGTGCTGAAAACGGGCCGGCGGGCGGGGAGGGTGCATGACTGAGATGAGTGCGCGGCACGAAGCGAACGGGGGATGTGATCACGGCGGGCCGGCCGTGGCCGGTCGGTTCGGGGATTTGAATGCGAATATCAACTCGGCTGGGTCGACCGAGCTGTGGCAAGCATTTACGTGCGCGGTGTAGGAGTAGCCGGCTGGACGCCCGTCGACGGCGATCCGCGGGAACGGCGTAGGCTAGGGACCTCGCGTGCGTGGTGCTACGGCACCTTTCACATGCCTGCTCCACCGTACCTTGTTCTTGATTATTGACCTCAAAAGGGCGAAAGTTCCTTTCTACCCCCGAGCTGGGGTGAACAGTAACTCAAAAACCATATTTAAAATGTTTTGAAAAAATAATTTTCTAATGGAAAACTTTGACAAATGTTCTAAGAGCTTGCAAAATTTCATTAAGTAAGTCGTGGGAAAACAATGCTTTCAAAAGTAGCATTTTCATTGTATCAATTTTTTTCCATGACTTTCACAAATGTGATGTCATGAAAGTTTGCAAGTTCTTAAAATATTTGTCAAAGTTTTTTATAAAAACAATTCAGATTTTTTTTAACATTTTAAAAATATTTTTTGGTTTTATGGTTCACCCAAGCTCATTTGAACACAGGTGCAAAAACTTAACGTCCTCGAAAGGGCTTCTTCCTCTTTTGTGTGACAGCGGGCATGCGTGGCTAGTTTGTCATTACAGGCCAGATGAAACGGCGATCGATCGTGACAATGCCAAAATATGTCCAAATCCTACCCTGTGTACCCGCAAAAAAAATACTACACTATGTAATGTTTACTAGGTGCTGACGTCAGAAAAAATGTTTACTAGTAGATGCTATGTAACCTTCAAAAAAATTTACCTAAGAGCATCTCCAATGACGACTCGCAAAATTTCTCCCGCATCTGTCCGCAGGCAGGGGGACCAGTCCGTGCACACGGATGCGGAAGGCCGCCATCCAACGCTATCCAGTATGTCTCCGCCAGTAAATTCAAATTCAAATTTACTCCGATCTACATAGTGCGCCGGATCACATCAGTGTCGGATCGCATGCGCAATCGCAACAAAAAAAGACAAATATGCTTAGTTTTTACATGCCCGAATCCAAAAGAACATCAGTCCGATAGTCCATGTAATTTTCTGCCATGTCGGACCGGCAATCCCAACCATTTGCTCCCCAATCAAGGTGTTGCCGTCGCCACTGGATAGACAACCTCCACGCTCGCGTCCGCGTCCGCCTCCGCCGCGTCCTCATTGTCCGCCGCCGTCAACTGATCTTTCTGCCGCTGCAACATCTGGTAGCGGACGGATGGCACGGACATTCTTGTGTCAGCATCCAAAGAGTCCACATTCAAGGTCGACATCTTAGCGTCCTCCGCATAGGCGGCGATTTTCACCCTCGTTTCCTTGAGCGCGGCCTTCCTCTCTTTGAGCTTGAACTTCTTGTTCGTAGCCTCCATCAACAATTTGAACCTCTCCGCCTTTTTCTTCTTCTTAATGTATGAGCGCTTCACGCATGCCTCCTTCTTCTTCGCCAAGATGTCCTCAAACCTCTCCGTCAGCTTGGCCGCCGCATCTTCTAGCTACGCCCTCTCCTCCTCCCACTTCTTCCCCCGTAAATTTCTTCTAACCTTTTTCAGCAGTTCTTGGGTTGGGTTGGTAGGGTCACTGGTTTCTTCCTCGGTGGCTTGGGCAGTGGTCTTGGCTATGAAAAGGTTCCACTTCGGTTGCCATTCAACTTCAACCAACAATGCATGACGGTGAAGGACTTCTTCTTCAACTTCTTGTACACCAAACAAGCACGAGTACGCTACAAAGTGAAACATTGTGAACAATGTATATCCGGCTAGTGATCAACAAGACTAAGGATATCAAGCTAGTGAGCAACAAACAATGCATGTCTGGCTAGTGATCAACAGAACTATGCATATCCGGCTAGTGGTCAACAAAACTATACATCTCCGGCTAGTGAGTAACAAAAAAATGCATGTCCAGCTAGTGATCAACAAAACCAAGCATTGGCGGCTAGTGAGCAACAAAACAATGCATGTCTGGCTAGTGATCAACTTACTTGCTCGGTGATTTGTGCACCGCCAGGCCACCGTGCAATGAGATGCTTCAAGTGCCCATAATACTTGGACACGACCTCTTGGATGGTGTACCATCGATGGTTGAGGGACTTCCATTCACGGTTGCGGATGACCGTGTCGGAGTAGGGCGCGAAATGCTTGTGTTCATGGAACCATATGTGAATGTTACTCCAAAATGTTGTGCCCTTTTGCTCCGTGCCATGGACAGGTTCGAGGCTAGTGATCAACCGAACAACTCGTCCTCCCTCATGTTGAAGTTTTCTCCTCTACACTTCTTCTTCGGATTGCCGGTTGTACCATCCGGATAATCGTCCTCGCCGTCCTCCTCCTCCTCCCCCTCTGGCTGCTGCTGTCCGACGGCCCAGTGCTACTGTTGCTGTGTGCCATCGCTGGTCTGGGTGTAGGACTGCTTCGTGGCCGTCTCGGTGTAGGACTGCTGCTGATGGTAGTTGCTGGATTGGGTGGGATCCGAGTCTTCCACCTGCCTGTCCTCATAGCCCCCTCATCCTCCTTCGCCTTCGTCGTGGATGATGTCGAGCATCTCCCTGTCCAGGTCGTCGTACGTCGGCTCCCTCGCTCTAGGCATTGCAGCGAATAGCATGCGGGACCCATCTGCTCCCCGTCCGTCGTCCGCGCCCGGACAAGCTGCGACAAAGAATACTCAAAGAAGAGTGGCGTCACGTTAAAGTTGATGATGTAAGGCACCGTGTTGGCATGCCACGCGAGCAGATCATACGTCTGGGTACAAGAGCAGGCATTGTATTTACACGGTGAGTCATGTTCGAGCACGTGTTTCGTGTATTCTACAAGTTTAGTATCAAAGTGACCACCCGACGCAAGTTTAGGCACTCCAGTGTATTTACCCCTTTTTTCTTCAGCTTTTCCCAAAAGTGAATGCTTATACAATGTGAAGTAATTATCTCATGATTGTTAGATACGTTAACAAAAGAAATATATAATGCAGGGATAATTAGATGCCAAAACTATTTTCGAAAGTTCTCTTTTCCTTCTCCTAGAAGAATAACCATTTCCCATCATTTTATCTCAAAATAAGAAAAAGAAGAAAAGTCCATTTTACTACCCTGAACAAATTTGCTGGTTCACATTACCCCTGACATATATTTCTGCTCCCTTCACCCCCCTAAACAAACCCATACCGGTCAAAATCAGCCCCTGGGTGGTTTGCCTCTATTGACTGCTGATGTGGCACCAGTCAACGAAGTTTTGACCTTCGGGTGGGCCTCGGCTGAGATTTGCTGGACAACCTGTTGCGCTCCTTCCTTCCCGTCTCTTTCTCTTTCCTTCCTCTAAATGCCATGGTCGCCGCTCTGTTCTGCAGATCAGTGCTGCTGAGACCCACCGTGGCCACTCGAGACCACCATCACCGTTGGCCTCGAGCGCCCTCCACCTGGATCCCGCCGCCTTGCCGTAGATCTGCGTCCGTCATCGCCGTTCGTCGCCCAGCACCCGTCCCCGTCGGGCGCCTGCTTCGGATCCAGCGAGGACCATGCAGCCGCCGCTGTGCAAGCTCCTCTGCCTCGCCAGCGCCGAGGCCGATGGTGGGGCCGCTGGACGGTGGGGAGGTGCTGGAGGTCCGGAGGTGGCTGGTGGCAAGCTCCGGGTCGGAGCAGAAGTAGTGAAGCGACTGGCGGCGGAGCAGCGCTAGGAGTGAGAGGTCGTCGGCGTGGAGGGCTTCAGCAGCGACGCAACAGCGCGGTGGTGCTCAGACGCAGACGTGCACAGAGGAGGTCGGGATGTTTTCATGGCGGCTGCGGAGGTCCTAGCCTCCCGTCGACCAAAGGCGGCTGACCATGGGCGTGGAGGTGGCAGCAAGGGTTGGTGGGCTAACAGGGCGACGGTGTGGGTGAGCAGGTCGGGGGGGGGGGGGGGGGGGGGCAGCGAAGCAGGGAGGCGCTTCGGCAGTGGGGCGCGAGCAAGCGAGCCGAGGCACATGTTGGCGGCGAGGATCCGGCGTCCTGCAGGAAAAGGTGGAGGGAGCGGGAGAACCAGGGAGCAGGGCAGTGGTGCTTCGCCGCCGCCGGCGTACCGGCGACGGCCAGGACCAGTGTGATCGGGTGTTCACGCGGGATCGGGTTGGGCGCAGCTCCAGCTCCTCCCGGCGGCGACGACATAGGAAACAGGAGAAGGAGGACGACACTGGTCAAATACCGCCTTGACTTCTTCCACGGCAGCAAACCACCTAAGAAAACCCACCTAACACGATTTCTGACCGGTATAAGATTGTTTAGGGGTAAGGGAACTGTAAAAATGTCAGGAGATAATGTGAACCAGCAACTTCGTTCAGGATAGTAAAATGAGAGTTCCATTTCTGCCGCTAGAAGGTACTCCCTCCGGTCATTTTTAGTTCGCATATAAGATTTGTCTGAAGTCAAACTTCATAACTTTGACCAAGTTTATAAAAAAAAAACCAACATTGAGAATGTGAAATCAACAACATTAAATGCGTCATGACTTTAGTTTTCATATTGTATAAATTTAGCATTGTACTCCCTCCATTCTAAAATAAGTGTCTTAGCCTTAGTATAATTTTGTATTAGAATTAGTATAAAGTTGAGACACTTATTATGGGATGGAGGGAGTAGATGTTAATATTTTTTTATATAAATATGGTCAAATTTTATGAAGTTTGACTTCAGACAATTCTTATGTGCAAAGTAAAAAGGACCGAGTAGCTGCAGATGAGTGAGAGACCCCGTCGAGTTATCAGTCTAACAAATCCACAGTGGGTCCGACCTGTCAGCCGCAGCAGACGAGACGTCCACCTTAACCCCAGCTTAAACCCCACTGGTTAAAGCATCTCCAACGGTACAACGGCCACCCCCCTCTATTTCTCTCCTCGCCGCCGTCTGCGCCCTTCCTCTCTCCCCGCCGCGCCTCCCGCTCCGCCGCCATGATCAACCTAGTAAGTCCCCTCTCTCCCTCTCCTCTGAACCCTTTGCCTCGCCGAGCGGCGGGGAGCCAGCACACGAGCTCGAGATCTGGGCGGGGGCTGCTCCCCGTGCCCAGGGAGCCCAGCCGGCGAGCAGTGAAACAATTGTAGGATTTTGCAGGAACCCTTGCGTGTCACATACTCTAAACATTCCGATTTTGCAGGATTCCTTTGAGCTTCCTCGGCGGGATTCCTCGAGAGATGGGGACGTTGAAATGACTTTGGACGTATGATAAGTTGTATATACGCTGTATGTATCCCTATTGGGCCGGCCCAAGAAGGTGGCCGCAGTACCGGTCGCACCTACGGCAGCGATATAATAATCGCTAAAGAAGGAATAAAGAGTGACCTCACAACGATTCGAACTCTACGCCTCTAGCTCATAAAGTCCAGCTGCTAACCAGCTAAGCTGAGATGCGTTGTTGACAAATAAAGGGCGCGTCAATTTAAGAACTAACTACAACGGAGAATCCGGGTAGTTTTTGGACTTTTTATCTTGTCCTTGGAAAATCGTGAATTTTTTTACATGACTAATGTTTGAAAATCCAACAATTGTTTCAACAACTCTAACAAACTTTGAAAAAAAAATCATGTTTTTAGAAACAAGCCTTTTATGATTGGAACCATTTTTTAAAATCCTAAACATTTTCTGAAAACACGCTGACATTTTTGGAATTTACAGAACAAAACTTGTTAACGGGAGTATTTTCGAAATTCTGAACAATTTTTCAAAAGCGCGAACAATTTTTGAAATTCCCAATAATTTTTTGAGTTTTGAGAAAAAAATTCTAAACAGGAACATTGTGAATAGTTTTCACAAAACAATAACCTTTTCTGAAATAGACCATTTTCGATTGGATGGTGTTCGGGTAGGCCAAAAGGGTCCATATGAGAGCACGTTTTTTTCGCATCGTCAAATGACCCCAATAATTTTCCATGAACATATATAACCAATTCGAGACACCATGCCTACTTGTTTGAGTTTTCGAATTTTTCTGCATTTTCTGGAGTTTTCTCGGTGAAAAGCGACCAATAAATGGATGGAGGTGACCCAACTTGCATACGATGTCGAAAATCATTCAAACCTGACATGAATGCCTATCATGTGCATGCCCACCCGATAGAAAAAGTTGGAGTCATTTCATGCATGTCCAAAAATAAACCATGTTTAACAGTTGTTCCGGCATGCGAGAAGGGTCTGTATGAGAGTACGGGGACATTTTGTGAAATTCCAGATAAATTTTTATAATTTATATTGAAAAAAACTTAAATGGCCAGTTCAAGGCATCATGCCAAGTTGTTTGAGTTTTTGACAATTCTTGCATATTCTAGAGTTTTCTTGTTGAAAAATGGTCGGACGTGATGCAACTTGCATATTGTGTCGAAATTCGTTCAAACCTGGCATGGATCCCTACCATGGGCATGCTCACCTGCTAGCAAAACTTGGGGTCTTTTCATGCATGTCCAAAAATATACCATGTTCAATGGAGGGTGTTCAGGTAGGCCACACGGGTCCGTATGAGAGTAATTTTTTTGGCATCTTCAAATGATCCCAAATTTTCTCCACGAGCTTCTATGATCAATTCAAGGCACAAACCCAAGTCGTTTATGTTTTTGACAATTCTTGTATTCTCTGGAGTTTTCTCAGATAAAATGACTGATAAATGGACAGACATCACGCAACGTGCATAAGGTGTCAGAATTCATTCAAACCTGACATGGATGGCTACCATTCGCATCCCCTCTGCTAGTAAAAATTGGTGTTATCCCAAGAATGTCCAAAACTAGACCATGTTCAATGAAAGATGTCAGTGTAGGCCCAAACAAAACGTGTCCAAAACTAGACCATGTTCAACGGAAGTTTTGGTGGCTCTTCATATTTCTTTAAAAGTGTTCAAAATGTTGTTCAAAAAAAAATCTTAACATTTTGAACTAACATATCTCCTTCATTTTTTCGAAATGTTCATGCTTTTAAAGAATGTTGTTCAATTTTTTTGAAAAATGTTCATGCTTTTATGCAAAATGGTTTTTTTCAAAATGTGTTCAAGTTGTTCAAAAATGTTGGATTTTGAAACATTATCCAATTTTTAAAAATTCATTCAGAATTTTCAACAAAAGTTCAAAAAATTGAAAAGGTGCCTGGATTTTACGTTTTTGTATTCTACCTTGGTGTTACTCCCTCCATTCGGTTTATTTGGTCCGAGAGCCAGCAAAACTCGTACTACCAATTTACCATGTTTATTATTCTAAAAAAAATGTACTACCATGTTTATTAGGGTGCTGCATAGTTTCTAAAAACAAGGCTGTTGCATTTAGGCACGCCACTTTATTCCCTTGATTCCAGCGTCTCTCCATGGAAGCTAGCGCATGGGGCTCTTTGATTGGATCAGGCAGTAGGCATTGCATGTACGGTTAGTTAATAGGCCTAATAAATAGCGGCAATTTGCCGCAAAAAAAATTTAATAGCGGCAATTAGCTAAGAGGTTTATTTCCAATTTCTCTGCCTGTGTAATTTTCTTGGTCTTCCAGTTTCGGCTGAATTCTTAATAGCGTACGCTCCTATTTATTCACAAACACTAGTCAGCTCGATTGGTGAGCCACTCAATTTTATGTGCAAGAGGTGCGTGGTTCGATTCTTAGCGGGTGCAGGCACTTATTTTGTGTGACTTTTTACATCTCGCGTCGCGGTCCCTACAGCCGTCACCTAATGGGCCGGCCCAGTAGAGGGTGCCTCACGGCGTATATGTTCAGGACTATTAGCCAAAAAAAAAAGTATATGTTCAGGATGTATTTTAAAAAAAGACAATCCTACCCTTTACTATGAAGAGGTATCAAGAAATCTCGTGCGTTGATGTGTTGGGGTTGTACCGAAGCAGAAGTGTTTTAATTTCCCTATTGCTGTTTCTGGTCCTTATGTTATGCTGACATCAATTCTCATATTAGTAATGATGGAATCTCGTGTGCCTTGATGAATTTATCAATGCCCCGCAGTTAAATATAATATATATACCTCACCTTTGCCTGCAGATTGCAAAGGAGGAATCAAAAGCAGTTGCAGGAGCAAGCGCCATGAAAGGTGAGAACTCATGTGCTTTAGCAGAGCCAAACCTTATCTGAAATGAGTGTGAACTCTCTTGAAAATTTCGCTATGCTTTTATAGTCACACACATCAATACATTTTTGTAGCAATTAATCAGTGAATGGAGAAAGATATTCATGAAGTGGGGAGAACTGCTCCTATGGCAAAAACAGAAGTTGATGAACTGGAAAAGATGTATGTTTTCACTTGACCTTGCTCGTGTCTGCTATTCTTTCCTAGATGTATCCGCATAAATAAAAAGATGGGCATGCTTATGGTTTGCTGCCTCCCTGTGCTACAGAGCGTGTCTAACTGGCAGAAACCTGGATGCGGGAAGGGGTCTGCGGTAGATCGATCAAGGGAACAGACTACTGGGTAAGTTTACTGTCAATTTGTGTTTTCAATCTCTTGCCTGCATGAATTAGTCGTTGTTCACTGTGCTTACTGATGTCTACAGAGCAGTGAAAAAGAAATTGAAGGAACGGATGGACGATTTTCAGGTATTGTTTTCCTCCAACTGGAGTGATGATTTTCTTGTTCTGTGAACTTGCGAAGTGGCCCGCGCAAATGTGCGGGCAACGCTGTAATGAATCTGATATATTCGAGCGTTTTTTTATCAGATGAAAGGTTGCTTACCATTAACGAAGTATCTTAATCATTATAAGTAGTAGTTAAGTACAGCCTCTTAATTCAGTTAATCCCATGTGAATATATGGTTTCAGTGCTCTTTATTGTACTCGCTCCATTTGTTAAAGACATCCCTAATCCACCAGGAATGGGTTTGATTGTTGTGTCTCATTAAACGAAATATGCTTTTAGTGGATGTGACGTTTCCGCCGATGGAAGACACATATGGTGACGCCACTGAGATCCGGTGCCTTGACTGAGCCAAGGCACCGGTGAACAGTGTGGTGCCTTGCCGACTTGGCCGTTGGATTGAAAACGGACAGGCAAGATCACGCACTGTAGATTATGTACTGTAGCTGGTCCTGTAGCACCGACCTGTGAAAGAACTCTGTAGCAGATTGTACTGTGGATGGTTCCTGTAGCAGTGCCCCTATTCATGTTCATCCGACCATTGATTCTCGATTTGACGGACATAAATGGAGGGCAAGGCACGACACTGTTCGCCGGTGCCTTGGCTCTGTCAAGGCACTGGATCTCAGTCCATTAGTCTTGAAGCTTGACAACTCTATTCTTCAGTACACATGTATGTTGTACAGTACTCTGCTATCAAACAGAAAAGGAAATAGTGTTCCAAGAAAACATTAGTGCACACCAAGAAATATTATGGCTGGGTAAAAAAGTACTATGTTTACTGTCGACAAACTGTAGTAACTAATTTTGACCAGGCACATTACTAATGAATAAATTTTAAAATAAAATTCTAAATTATTCTAATGAATACTGAAAATGTTGTAACCTTTGCCAAGAAAGAAAATCCAGGAAATTGTTCAGTTGAACTGCAGCCTTTTTCCGTTCCTACACTACCTTGTCACTGTTCAGATCGTGTACCATGCATCCTTCCAAGGATTTTAATTCACTTGCTATATACATGGTAGGGAGCATTGTCAATGTTGAACGTTCCAAAAAAACTGCATACAAGTGAACTCAAATTGGTATCTTTCGGTCGTCTGCTCTTCACCTTCCAGATTCATGAGCAAAGAGAGTTGGGTAGTTCCAAATTTGTCGTCATCCTTCAGGGTCGTCGATGGTGAGGAGAGCCTCCACAGCAGCGAGCGGTCGCCATTCCTGCCATCTCCTCTTGACTTCTTCTCCAAATCCACCTCCTCTCATGTCTTAAATCTACCCGACTCCAGGGCATCGAATAATGAGAAGATTTATTCAGGCAATACACATACAATAATTGTACCTTTTATCTGTTAATATCATATCATTGCTAATAAGTTCATTAGTCATTGATTAACTGATTCCCAAAGTATTAAAACTTAACCTTGATTGTCCATGCATATCTTGTCCCTTGTAGAGAACTAATGCGCTTAACAATTAGCAGTTTAGGTGCGATATCTGTGGAATCTTGTAAAATAGAATTAGAGAGGTTAATATAACACATAATACATATTGTTTTATTTCTTAAGAAATAGCATGAGAGATGAAATAGATCAAGTTACCCAAACTCTTAGGCATCTACATTGCTGACTACTTGTTTACGATTGGTTGACAGCTGATGTGTAGCACGTATGCTTCCGTTGAGTGCATCTCTGATCATAACAGAAGAGGACCATACTCATAGGCTGCACACTGATGTGCAGCACGTATGCATCCTTTGATTGCATCAGAGATCAAAGCAGAAAAAGGTTGCATCTTGCATGCATGATGGGATCCCGTGCACTACTCATGTATCAATGTACTATGTATCTTGCATCTCTACTGAATTACTGATTGACTCGATGATGCTGGACGAAGAAACCCTCTGTCCCGCAGACGATAATGATGGCGGCGGTCGAGGCCGTATGAGCCACGTGGAAGGCAAGATCGGGAAACTGCTACGGTCAAATAAGACAGGATTTGCCGCGGCAGGCGGATACTTTTTTTTTTGCAGCGGCCGCCGGAGATTTATGAGAGAGCGTGCAACAGAGATTTTTTGTTTCTCTTTCTTTCCAATCAGGGATGGAGAGGATAATGCTTTAGGTCAGATGCTTGCATGGCATAGGTGGGTAATTTCTTTAACTTTACATGTTACGGAGATCGAACGGCTAAAACTCCATCAGATGAAGGGCTGGTATTTTCTGATTAACGTGGGATTTTCTAGCTATTTTCTCTATTTTTGACCCATATTGTGTTTTTAGTATGTAATAATAATAATAGATAGAAGATAGATAGATAAATGTTCCCTCTAATGCCTAATAATCTTTAGATACACACAAAAAGTTAAAACCAGTTCCATGTTTCTATTTACTACTCGGCTATTTGATATGCCCACCCTCATAGAGCAGCGGGAAGAAACCACTCTGCTTCCCCATGTCTATGAGCCATCCTGGTATCCAGGATCCAGCTATATGAATTCTGAACATCTAGCTCTTCATAAGCAGTGGAAGTGGCTTCGTTGATGCTTCTATGTTATAAAAAGTAAAAGAAAGATACTACTGAACTGTGTTTTGCAAATTGTCCTCCTTTAGACTTTCATTAACTTTACAAGATTGTTTCTTGGCCATTATGGTAGATTGATAGTGTGCTATAAGCCTGATGTCTCTGAAGATAGAGTATATAATGTAATCTTGCAACTATGTGAGTGATACGGTGTTGTTACCCTCTGATGCAGGTATTGAGAGAAACAATCATGCAGGAGTACTGGGAAGTTGTCGAAAGAAGGGTATTTACTGTAACTGGTAATCGCCCTGATGAAGAGGTATAATTGCAACTTTTTTTCCATGGTTAAATTTGTGCTTTGATTTGCCATGTTTTTTTCTTCTTCTATTGTTTATCTTACAGTGTGCCTCCTTTGTTACTTTGGAACCTGCAGACAATTGACGATTTAATCGAGACAGGGTGAAGCGAGCAAATTTTGAAAGATGCGGTTCAACAGCAGGGGAGAGGCCAGGTATATGAGTTATAACTTGGTCATTATTTGGACACTTGTGGGGAAATGCATCAAAATCTCATCAGTATAATCTTCCATCTTCCAGATATTGGATGCTGCTGCTGAGATACAGGCGCGGCATGATGCTGTAAGAGATCTAGAGAGCAGGCTTCTGGAGTTGCAGCAGGTTACCTTTCATTTGCATAAGCTCTTATACAATTTTATAGTTCACACCATGCATATGTGAATGGCAGGGGGGTAATATGTACCCCATTTCCTGGGCTTTGCCTTGTAGATATTCCTGGATATGGCAGTATTGGTTGAGTCTCAAGGAAACATGATCTATAGAGACACATGTAAGACCACTTCTGAAAACAGCTTGTTTCAAATAGCCTAACCGATTTTTATGAAGCAAGCTAACGAAATGTTGCTAACATTTGCACTGTCATGCCACTTTGTTTTTCCAAGGTTTCAAATGCTACTGATCACATACAGCAAGGTGTGGGTGCTCTCCAGAAGCAAAGAAGCTGCAGAAAAACTCGAGAAAGTGGTTAGCATCGTGGTCGGGATTAAACAGCCATGGAAGAAGTAACCCTTGAGCACAACCTGAAACCCAAGATCTCGGCAGAATATATATGGATATAGATACTGTTTTTCTGTGTGTGCAATCTGTGAGTTCTATGACCGATTCACACTCTTCTGTGGCTGCACCTATGTTCAACCAGACAAAGCCCCTGGAGGCTGCTGCTAATTCGTTTGTGCTTCGCGTGCTCCAGCTATTTTATCGGTGAAAGTGGCGAACGCGAAACCAAAATCTGCATCCTTGTTCCTGAATCCTGAATTCACTCATTGCAGTTTGTGCAGCATACTAACATGTACTAAGAATGTTTTGCTGTTTGTTGCTGGATCTGATGCTCATTCATCCTGGGGTTGATCGTCGCCGCCTTCGTCCTCGACGACCTCCAGGGGCTTGAAGTGCTTCCCGTCTAGCAGGTACGTGCCGACGGCGAGCCGCACGGCCCAGACGTCCTTCGGCTTCCGCGCCATTATCCTGCGCAACGCCGCGGGGATGTCAGGCGTCAGAGGCATCACATATGCATTCAAGTGCTTGTATATAAGAGTGTAGGAGCGCTACCTCCCGACGTCGCCGCGCTTGACACGGCCGGCGTTCTGCCGGAGCGACGGCACCGACGCGGCGGTCTTGAGCATGGGCGGCTCCTCGGTGATGACAATCGGCGAGCCGACCTTCAGCTTCGCCTTCGAGGCGTCGGGGGCGTCGCGGTTCACGCACCGGACGGCTATGGCGGCGGGGCGTCGTCGGCCCGGAAATGCTGGGAATCGCGGCGGTGGGGCGTAGTAGGATGACGGATAAACAGCGGCAGCCGCTGGCCGTAGCATCCTGCCCTGCTGAAACGGGATAAAGATAAGATGCCTTGTGCTTGGAGAAATGCCTAAATGCACTCGGCGGCAGCTGGTCCGGGCAGATGCCCAGCTCTACTAGTTGGTCCACGCTAAGGTGGGGTCCACCGCAGCAGCAACAAATTATTTCGATACAATGCATGCAGGAGAAATCAGGAGAAAAATCACATGTAACTGGCTGGTGGACCAAGTCGGCTGACAGTTTGATTCCACCTGCTGCCCACGACCTAAATCAATCAAGCCCTCCATTTTATGAGAGCTTAGGGCAGGACCATCAAACCCCCCACAAGTGTATGGACCAAGCTGTTCGTATGCAATTTCTCATCCAATAGCATCCCGCATCAATCCGCAGACCAGTCCCGTCGTCCGTTTTTCCGCAAACCAGGGGCTTTGCAGGAATCCGAACGCTAGCAATGTAGGACTCTGACACCCTCGGTCCATCAAAAACCCTGCGCGAACCCCGTGTCCCTATCATTTTCTCTTTCTCTGGATCCGCTTTCTCTCTCGTCGAGGCCGCTGCTCTTCCACCCCCACCACCTGCCGAGCCCTTCTCGAAACTTCGTGACCTCGACTGCTACACCCGGTCTCCACGCCACTTGTCTCCCGCAGTCGGTCCAGACCTCTCGATCGTTCGCCGCGCAAGTACCATCCGCCCCTACGAGGTGACCACACCCAGCAAGTGTTTGGTGAAATGCCCGTGCTAATTTTTTTTCCCTTCTTTGAAGCAATGGATTCAGACAGTGAGTACACAAACGAGCACAACTAGTACGTGGATTTAAAAAAAAAGACGAAAGTTTTAGGCAATAGGGTTGGATGGCCGACTAAGCATCACTGTTTGCGGACTGGTCTCCACCATTCCATGGAAGGATACGATGTCCAATTTAGAGGTCAAAGTTAGAGATGCCCTTAGGGCACCTCCAACAGCGTACATCAAAATGAACACACGAAATGTTTGCGGACATGTCTGGACAACGGGCAGGGGAGATGCCATCCCACTAGGTGCACCAGGTGCGCACCCTGTGTCCAGTGAAGAGATAAGATAGAAGTGAATGAAAGAAAGAATTGGGTTTGCGGTGGGGTCCAAGGCTTGTCCGTAGTGTGTCCGAACTGCCCCTCCATTTCTATGTTTGGTATTCGATTGGGAGATTTTGAACATTTGTTCGTATCCATAGACGATTGACGTACCTCATTGAATGACAAAAAGTGCCCGAACCATCGGGGTCGTACACTCATAAGCAATTTGGTGCATCCCATTGAAGATGCCCCAAGATACCACGAGAATACCTCATGTGTAGGGCCGCATTAAGGGCATCTCTAACGGCAACCCGCAAATTTCCTTCTGCATCCGGTCGCGGACAGGGGGACCAGTCCACAGAGACGGATGCGGGAGACCACCATCCAACGCTGCCCGCATACATTACAAACACTTTTTCAACAAACCGGATGAAATTCATGCAAACATGGGCGGATTTCATACAAACCGGATGACATTCATGCTAACACGGTAGATTTTCATTACATTTCGAACATCTAGAAAAAAACCTATCCTACGGCAGCGGCGCCCGGCGTCCAAGCCCGTGTTGTCCTCCATCCACCGTCTCCATGCGCACCGGCGATAAGACCCGTGAAGTGAATCCGCGGTCTCTGGTGAGGAAGAGTAGAACACGGGAGATGGACCGGCTCACATGGGACACAAGGCCCTTGCCACCTCCCGTGGCCTACTCATCCTTGGAGGAGCCCGTGACCTGTCTGTCACTGGTGGACGTGAGGTCGATGGAAATGGTGGCGTCGGCGCTGTCGGCGGTGCGTAGAAGGCGCATCTGGCGTTGTTCTCCTCCGCGAGCGCCTGCAGCTGCATGTACACAGCGGCCGCTTCCTGGCGAGTGGCGGCTTGAGCACGGACGGCATCATAGATGGCACACCGCTCCATGACGAAGTTGGCGTTCACCACGGCCATGGCCGCCACCGCCTCCTCTCTCGCGCGCTCGCTGTAGATCTGGCCTTCCGCCAGCCAGTGCTGCCCCAGGAGGAACAGGTTGCACCGCTATTGCTCATGCGCCTGCTGGAATGCCAAACAAAGGCGCCGACGCAGGCTGCACCTTCGCCGTGGTGGTGTTGTAGTTCTCCTGCGCCTGCTCCATGATGAAGCTGGGGTGCACAGGAGGCGCGGGAGCTGGGGTGGTGTCGTCGGAGCCCGTCTCCATCATGGTGTCATCCTCGTTGTTGGAGACCTCGTGCAAGCTGGCCTCGATCCGCCTGGCACGACGACTCTGCCAGGTGGTGGCAAGGGTGGCCAGCACGTGCTTCATCTCAATGGAAAGGCTCTCCCATAGAGCTTCGCTGCCTGCAGTGCAAGGGAGGAGGATGCAGAGCGGCTTGTGTTGTAGAGTGGAGTTAGTTAGGTGTGGCCGGCTTTAAATAGCGGATTCTAGTGAGGCCGGGTGTCCGGGTGCGTCAATGCGGCGCCGGGGTGGGTTTCTAGGCCGGCGAGCCTGCTTAATGGTGGCATACGAACGGACAGGGCATTGAATAGGCATGGTAGATATATGTCTCGTCTCGTCTAGTCACGCGTCTCTGGCATTGAACAGGCACATACACCGGAGACGCAATGCGGGTGACGCACTCGTCCAGCGCGCCACTTCAATGGCGGAGGCAGTGAGAGGTCGCGTCCGCCCGGAGCCGTCTTCAATGTTGAGCGACGTGCTCTAGAGCGGCATGAATGCGGGTAGCCGGCACCGGGTGCGAACGCGCGTGGGCGAGGAGGAGGGGGTTTATGTGGGCTAGGGCGGTCAGAAGCGGGATTGGGAGCGGTCCGGACTCCCGTAAAGCCACCCACGTTTGTCTCCGATTTGCAGGAGAAAGTACGTCGAGACCGCGCCGTGGACCGATACAGGACCGCGTTGGATGGCTTCCGCGGTCCGGACAGATACGGGAGGTTTGCGGGTCCACCATGACCCATCTCTAAATTATTGTCGTCTCTTCAATTTTTGTGTAGTTAGGGAAACTCCAACGTGCTTCACTAAAATAGACATCATCAAGTGTTGACGGACACGTTTCCACGTGTCCACGGATAATTGAATGAGAGCCTCTTCGGTCAATACCACAATGGCGATTAGGTGGCGTTGAGGCGTGGCGTCTTCAAGGAGTTTGGACTGTCACGCACCCCTCAAACCCAACCCATATCTAGGGCGAAAATGGGATGCCTAGGTGTGCCCGGATGCATCCGCCACATCAGACAGACGGGAGGGACCTACGCGGAAAGCCTCGTGTCCACCAGGCGCCTCCTTCGGTTTGGTGCAAACGCATTCATGGTGCCGGTCTGGTGTGCCGCCCGAGGGGCTAAATCCGGCTATATATATCGGATGATGGGAAACCCTAGCCTCGTCCCATTCTCCTTCTCTTCCTCCTATTCGTCGTCGTCGCCGCTGCTCTCTCCCTCTTGCACTTCCAATTCAAGCTCGTCGTCATTCGCCATGGTCCGACAGAAGATCACATATTACAAGATGCTCACGCCTGAAGATCGGGCGGAGATCAAAGCCGAGATACGCGCCACGAAGGAGGGACGCCACACCATCGAGCTTGCAACAATGGGGGGAGGAGAAGTTACCGGAAGTAGATGTGCTGGAGGAGGAGGAGCCAGTCGCAGAGGACGAGGATAGGACCATGGAAGAGTACGTCGAGGAGGCGTTGAGCATGGAGCCTGGCATCTTTGCCATGGTGGAGGCGGCTGCGGCATTTGAGGCGGAGCATACCGCCATCCTCAACTCGATTCAGTCCGAGTGGGAGGTGGCGGCCAACCGATGACGACGACGATGAGGGGAAGCCGGAGTTGTGGCCCGCCGCCAATGACCACGAAGCCGGTCCTTCCAATACGAGGGTCATCGACATCACCGATATTTAGCTTCTTTTGCTAATGTATGATTTAGTATGTAGATGAATTTTAGGTTGCATGTTGTAGTATGAAAATAGGAGTTCCGGTTTGAAGATTTTGGTTGTAGCGTCGGCCAAACGAGGGATGACCTGCTCATGTCTGCGGATTTATAGAGGGTCAAATTTGACATGTCTGACTGTAGATGCTCACACACGCCAACAAGTTTGAGGACCAAATGTGTATTTTTTCCTCGCAATTGGAGGCATATACTTCAGACATTTTACAATTCGAATTGGGATCTGGTAATGCCCGAATGTCACGTACGAGCACATGGCAAATCGATTTTTTATGGCAAGTTTAGTGATACGAGGATGACAACTTTAGTCGGAAAGTATAGTAACTTCATGCTTTTGTTTTTGTTTTGGATAGAAAAATATCGTGTGTGTCAACTAACTAGCCACGCTTATTGATGTCTACTACACAACCTTCTTCTTGTAGACGTTGTTGGGCCTCCAAGTGCAGAGGTTTGTAGGACAGCAACAAATTTTCCTCAAGTGGATGACCTAAGGTTTATCAATCTGTGGGAGGCGTAGGATGAAGATGGTATCTCTCAAACAACCCTGCAACCAAATAGCAAAGAGTCTCTTGTGTCCCCAACACACCCAATACAATGGTAAATTGTATAGGTGCGCTAGTTTGACGAAGAGATGGTGATACAAGTGCAATATGGATGGTAGATATAGGTTTTTGTAATCTAAAAATATAAAAACAGCAAGGTAACTAATTATAAAAGTGAGCACAAACGGTATTGCAATGCTTCGAAACAAGGCCTAGGGTTCATACTTTCACTAGTGCAAGTTCTCTCAACAAGGATAACATAATTAGATCATATAACTATCCCTCAACATGCAACAAAGAGTCACTCCAAAGTCACTAATAGCGGAGAACAAACGAAGAGATTATTGTAGGGTACGAAACCACCTCAAAGTTATTCTTTCCGATCAATCCATTGGGCTATTCCTATAAGTGTCACAAACAGCCCTAGAGTTCGTAATAAAACAACACCTTAAGGCACAAATCAACCAAAACCCTAATGTCACCTAGATACTCCAATGTCACCTCAAGTATCCGCGGGTATGATTATACGATATGCATCACACAATCTCAGATTCATCTATTCAACCAACACAAAGAACTTCAAAGAGTGCCCCAAAGTTTCTACCGGAGAGTTAAGACGAAAACCTGTGCCAACCCCTATGCACAGATTCCCAAGGTCACGGAACCTGCAAGTTGATCACCAAAACATACATCAAGTGAATCAATAGAATACCCCATTATCACCACAGGTATCCCACGCAAGACATACATCAAGTGTTCTCAAATCCTTAAAGTCTCAATCCGATAAGATAACCTCAAAGGGAAAACTCAATTCATCACAAGGAGATAGAGGGGGGAGAAACATCATGAGATCCAACTATAGTAGCAAAGCTCGCGTTACATCAAGATCGTGCCACATCAAAAACACGAGAGAGAGAGAGAGAGAGAGAGATCAAACACATAGCTACTGGTACATACCCTCAGCCCCGAGGGTGAACTACTCCCTCCTCATCATGGAGAGCGCGGGGATGATGAAGATGGCCACCGGTGATGATTCCCCCCTCCGGCAGGGTGCCGGAACAGGGTCCTGATTGGTTTTTAGTGGTTACAGAGGATTGCGGCGGCGGAACTCCCGATCTAGGTTTCTTTTCGGGGGTTTATGTATTTATAGGAATTTTTGGCATCGGTCTCACATCGGGGGGGGGGGGGGGGGGTCTCCGAGTCATCCACGAGGTAGGGGGCGCGCCCAGGGGGGTAGGGCGCGCCCTCCACCCTTGTGGATGGCTCGGGACTCTTCTAGCCCAACTCTTTTCCTCCGGGGGCTTCTTTTGGTCCATAAAAATCATCAAAAATTGGCACGTCAATTGGACTTCGTTTGGTATTCCTTTTCTGTAGGACTCAAAAACAAGGAAAAAACAGAAACTGGCACTGGGCTCTAGGTTAATAGGTTAGTCCCAAAAATCATATAAAATAGCATATAAATGCATATAAAACATCCTAGATGGATAATATAATAGCATGGAACAATCGAAAATTATAGATACGTTGGAGACGTATCAAGCATCCCCAAGATTAATTCCTTCTCATCCTCGAGTAGGTAAATGATAAAAACAGAATTTTTGATGTGGAATGCTACCTAACATATTTATCCATGTAATTCTCTTTATTGTGGCAAGAATATTCATATCCATAAGATTCAAAACAAAAGTTTAATATTGACATAAAAATAATAATACTTCAAGCATAATAACAGGGCAATTATGTCTTCTCAAAATAACATGGCCGAAGAAAGCTTATCCCTACAAAATCATATAGTCTGGCTATGCTTCATCTTCATCACACAAAATACTCCAATCATGCACAACCCTGATGACAAGCCAAGCAATTGTTTCATACTTTTGACATTCTCAAACCTTTTCAACTTTCACGCAATACATGAGCGTGAGCCATGGACATAGCACTATAGGTGGAATAGAAGGTGGTTGTGGAGAAGACAAAAAGAGGGAGATAGTCTCACATCAACTAGGCGTATCAACGGGCTATGGAGATGCCCATCAATAGATATCAATGTGAGTGAGTAGGGATTGCCATGCAACGGATGCACTAGAGCTATAAGTGTATGAAAGCTCAAAAAGAAACTAAGTGGGCGTGCATCCAACTTGCTTGCTCATGAAGACCTAGGGCATCTGAGGAAGCCCATCGTTGGAATATACAAGCCAAGTTCTATAATGAAAAATTCCCACTAGTATATGAAAGTGACAACATAGGAGACTCTTTATCATGAAGATCATGGTGCTACTTTGAAGCACAAGTGTGGTAAAAGGATAGTAGCATTTCCCCTTCTCTCTTTTTTCTCTCATTTTTTTGTTTTCCTTTTATTTGGGCCTTCTCTTTTTTTTATTTGGCCTTTCTGCCCCCCTTTTTTATTTCCTCACATGGGACAATGCTCTAATAATGAAGATCATCACACTTCTATTTACTTACAACTCAAAAAATTACAAATCGATACTAGAACAAAAATATGACTCTATATGAATGCCTCCGGCGGTGTACCGGGATGTGCAATGACTCATGAGTGACATGTATGAAAGAATTATGAATGGTGGCTTTGCCACAAATACGATGTCAACTACATGATCATGCAATGCAATATGACAATGATGGAACGTGTCATAATAAACGGAACGATGGAAAGTTGCATGGCAATATATCTCGGAATGGCTATGGAGATGCCATGATAGGTAGGCATGGTGGCTGTTTTGAGGAAGGATATGTGGTGGGTTTATGGTACCGGCGAAAGTGGCATGGTACTAGAGAGGCTAGCAATGGCGGAAAGGTGAGAGTGCGTATAATCCATGGAGTCAACATTAGTCATAAAGAACTCACATACTTATTGCAAAAATCTATTAGTCATCAAAACAAAGTACTACGCGCATGCTCCTAGGGGGATAGATTGGTAGGAAAAGACCATCACTCGTCCCCGACCGCCACTCATAAGGAAGACAATAAAAAAATATCTCATGCTCCAACTTCGTTACACAACGGTTCACCATACGTGCATGCTACGGGACTCACAAACTTAACACAAGTATTTATGAAATTCACAACTACTCACTAGCATGACTCTAATATTACCATCCTCATATCTCAAAACAATCCTAAACAATCAAACTTCTCATAGTGTCGTGGATTTGTCATGGCAGATGTCCTAGTGAGAGGACTTAGTCGTGAGGCCAACACATCTATGTGGTAGCTTGAGAGGGGTTGAGCGGAATCGAGAAACACAACACAAGACAAGGATTTAGATAGCTTCGGGCCCCGGAAAACATCATCCGGTAACAACCCTACATGCTGTTTGTGGCTAGGTCTCATTATCATCATGAGAGAGTCGCCGGTAAACCGGCTCTTTGTGTCCAGCCCTAGAGATTGTTTCTTCTTTCTTGTCCCTCTTTGGGGAGCCCTGCCCCTCCTTATATAAGTGGAAGGGGCGGGTTACATGTGGAGTCCTATTAGGATTAGGACTAGTCTACCTTCTAATACAAACCGGATACAAGTCCGGGTCTTAACTCCTTATAAGGTAAATATTCCTTATGCCTTTCCTCGTAAACCGGCCCACCATAGTATGAACCGGCCTTCTGGGCCTTGGGCCTTGTCATCCGTCTGGCCCGCCCGCCGGGTTACCAGTGAGTCGCCAAGTCCGGCCGGGTTATACTTCGTGCCGGGTTATGCCGCGGGGTATATCCCCGACATTAGCCCACAGTTTAATTTGGATTTATCCATGTTAAACTGATCTGCAACATAAACACAAGAACAAATTTGGCGGGTTGTGCTCTGGTTTAAATATTCTTATAAACCGACACTTAATCATCCTTAAGTCCTTGTCATTTCTTCCTTCTAAAAAATCCAAGTCAATATACCAGCTTCATAATCAATTTGCTTGCAGAAGATATTTTGTAAATAAAGAATCCATTTGAATCGGCCTGCAATGCTCTGATTTGACAAAAATATTGGTCTTCAAATATTCAACTGATACCAGCCGGCTTGAAAATGTAGAACTTGCCGGTTTATCATTGCCAAAATTGCCGGGTTATAAAAACTGATGATCCCGGGTCATGACCGTTTATAGACACCGAGTTATGATTGTTGCCAATACCGGGTCACACAATTAATCTTCCTGATTTGCCCAAAACTGAGAATTTGAAGATGTTTCTCCTTTATATGCACATTACCTATAGCCCCCAAGTCTTAAGAGGAGAACATAGTGATAGCTTAATACTTGTTTCAATATAAATGTTGCAACCTTGAAGAAATCCAGATTGTTCATCTTAGTCACTAGTCACAACTTAATATTCCACATATGTAGCCCCCAAGTGCCGGGTTGTTATGCTTGCAGCAACCTGGGACTTGAAATTGCCTGATGCTCAAAAAACTTCAACCAGTGTAGCCCCCAAGGGCCGGGTCATTATGCAATAATGAGCTGGGACTTTATAAATATGATCATGTAGATTTGAACAGCAACGTGTAGCCCCCAAGGGCCGGCTCAGTAAGATAATATTGAGCTGGGACTTTGTAAATACTTCATTGAAAATAACATCATATGATGTAACCCCCATCATGGGGCTTGAACCCACGTCCACAAGGTTAAGAGCTTTGTGCTTTACCAACTGAGCAATAAACCTTTCAATATAATGGATTAAAGTTTGTGTACCTTAAATTTTTTGACAGAAGCAATTGGTAGCCCCCAAGGGCCGGCTCATTACACTGTGATGAGTCGGGTCTTCAATACGGTGAGCAAAAAAATGACTTTGCATTAGCTCGCAAGTGTCATGGTGCATGCTTGCAGCGACATGAGACTTGCATTCTTGATGTAATCTCAACTTGAATAATGTAGCCCCCAAGTGCCGGGTCATAAGCCTGCAGTGACTCGGGACTATTCCTTCAATTGTAGAATAAATCATATCCATCGATAATATAATAGCCATTGCGCTAAAGCGACTTTGAAAACCTTAATCATAATACTGGTTATTGATAACCATAATAAAATCCAGCCATGTTGGCTATTTGAAGATTTGAATAATATAATCCAATGATTTATAAGCGCATGATTCCAATGGCGCAATCCCAATATATACTGGCGACTTATAGTCCAAAGCCAGGCCGGGTTAATAAACACCGGATATTATCTCATCTCATACTGGCGACTTATAGTCCAAAGCCAGGCCGGGTTAATAAACGCCGGTGATTTATAATCATGCTTTATTCAACCTGTTTCTGCATACAACAAATTTAAAGTGTCCTGTGACATTGAATCACATCATTGGTTTACCAACTTTTTGTAGTAAGGGTGATAACCCTAATCATGAGTACTGATAACTCCTTCCATATTGTGCCGGTTTATGATAAAACTGTACCGTGTGGTGATAAACACCGGATTATCCATATATAACACTTGCGACCTATAGTCGAAACCAGACCAGGTTAATAAGCGCCGGATTATAACTGATCATGTACTGACAACTTGTAGTTGAAAGCCGAGCCGGGTTAATGAACGCCGGTTTATCAAAAACATTATAAATCTCATCAAAGGAGAAAAAACTTGGCAAATAAAAGCATATGAAAACTTGTAGTCGAGGCTTTTCACGGGCTGCCAGGCCCCAAATCGAGGCTTTTCATGGGCTGCCAGGCCACCGAGTTAAACCATTTTACAAAGCCTTTTAAGATGGACCTCAATCTTTAACCAATCGTCATCTTAACTTTGACAAGTTCAGGGTCTATGAGATTGACTTGTCAAGAGTTCGGCGGGTCATACCAGGTTTACCTGGACGGAGTGGCTTACTTAAAAAGGCAGGATACCCCAGAGTTTTAGGTGAATACACCTGGCTTCCAAGCCATGGCTTGATAGCCTATTACAAGTGTAGATTCTTTGTTCATTGCGAAGCAAAGAATCCCCAAGCAATATTTTGAGCTGTGCCCAGCGGGTGCCTATGTTTGAGTTGTGCTTTTGCAACACTCTCTTTGGCCCCTAAGTAATTTTCTTTTGGCCTTGGGCCGATCAAGAGGTGTAGCTATGGTTCGAATACAACCAAGCCCCCAAGTGATTTTCCTGGTGGCCTTGAGCCGATCAAGAGGTGTAGCTATGGTTCGAATACGACCAAGCCCCCAAGTGATTTTTATATATGGCTTTATAAGCCGGATCAATGGGTAAGCAGAACTCCGCTTTATAAATAGAATCCCCCACGTGATCAATAATATGATAATCCAATAAGGCAGGATATCCATGTTTGACCCGCGCATGATGGCAGCAGGTCCTCTTCGGCAACCTTTAACTTTTTGCAAGAGATAAATTCTTCTTGAACCGGATGTTAAACCGGATATTGAGAGCTTCAAAGCTTTATGGGAGACATCTTTCCCTTGAACCGGATTTTAAACCGAAATCTTCATTTTCAGCCGGAAATTTTCTGACGGCCTTTAAACTCGAACTTGCGAGAGATTAATTCTTTTTGAACCGGAAATTCTTAAACCGGATTTGAGAGCTTCAGAGCTTTGTGGGAGAACAGATTTCCCTTGAACCGGATTGTAAACCGGATATTTGAGAGCTTCAGTGAGACTGACTTCCCTTGAGTCGGATTTTAAACCGGAATCCTTTCTGATGACCTGGAACTTCTTCATTGAGCCGGGATTTTGTAAATGTCATATACATTCTAAGCCGGAAATTTTCTGACGGCGTTTAAATTTTCATCAATATAACAGTAGCCTCCGGGACCGGGTTATCTTTCCCTCCATCGTCCTGGGGTTCTTAAATTTGCTGCTGAGTCATGTCATTGTAGCCCCCGAGTCTCAAAGGTGACTCGAGGAGTTGGCTTGAGACTCTCCATATTTGACCGTGATATAAACCGGCATAACTTGTATATCATTGGTGTTGATAGCACGATATGAATCCACCAAAGGTTGAGGTGACCGCGGCGGGTTATAAATGATCCCGTATGAGCCGTGCCAGCAACTCAGCCAATGGTTCCTTCCAACTGGCGATTTGAAGTTTACCAAACTGTAGTGGTGGCGACTTGTGCGCCTGCCCATTGAGCCACCCAGTGTAGACGGCGATTGATAGTATATGATAATTTGCCTTCATTTTGTTGAAAGAAAACCGGGCTACCCAAGCTGTGACTTGCTCATACTCAATAAACAGCTCATGCAGACAGGTGCGGCCCGGTGTGTTGATGTAGACCGGGCCGTACGGGCGGCGGTTTGTGCGCGTCCATTCATCGGGTAATATGTTACAGACTATCGCCGGGCGGAATATTGTCAGCCCGTGCTCCATACCCATGGTATAAACCACATTTGTAGTGAATGATTGTCCTGTATATAAAAATACACAGATCAAAGTAATCGTTCTTTGACAAAAAATAACACGTGCTAATAAAATAGACTTTAGATGGATAGCACCTGATTCGTTTAGGCCGGAAATAACCCTCCATGAAGTTGATGATCACTAGGTGAAACTGAAATCACTCACGGGTGAGTCGGCCGCGGGAGCAGACAGATGAGTCGGCCCGGTGTTGTAAGCCGGTGCGGACGAGCAAGTTGTCCTCCGCGTTGTAAGCCGGCGCGGACGCGTGAACCGGCCGCGAGGGCGGACGGGCGAGTCATCCGTGGCGTTGTAAGGCGGTGCGGACGGGCGAGTCGGCCGGCGCGTTGATGTAAACCGGACTGCAATACGCGTGTCCGTGAAGCTGCGCGGCACAGCCGAACGTGCCTCTGCGGTATAATACCACCCCCTTTTCTTTTAATAGCTGTCATGCATAAAAATATTACAGGCCAGAGTAACTGTTGTCGGATGAATTAATATGTACTGATAAAATACATTGGAAAAATAACACCTGGTATTTTTTGCCGGATGAAGACGGATACTGGCGCTGGATAATGTATAGTGCTACTTTTGTTTTTGACAAAAGAATTGATTGGTTCTCTTGTCTTCAAGTGCCTGAGGTCTCTACGTGATGTATTTGGTTGTTCGTCAAATGCCAAATATTAGTAATCAGCACACATAGGAAGTACAGGTCTCAATCTCCTTGGGACTCGGACAGCCGCGTGTGAACAGGAAGACACAGCAGCAATCGGACATGTCCATTACACGGATTGAATCTGCAGTGAAATTCCTGATGGTCTCGGTAACCTGCGTATGATTGGAGTCTGCTAGTACCGGCCATGAATTAACTGTGGCATTGCTTTCTCTCCTCCACGTCATGTGTATACCATAGATTGGCTTGTCTTCTTATGCACAAAAGAAGGAGAATTTCTTTGGGAGTCCGTAGTGCACCCTCCAGAATTGCCTTGAGAAACGAGATTTGATTCCTGTGGGGTCTTCGGCTGGTTCTGCTTCATGATCAATGACCCGGCGGGGCTTGCGCGCTGTGGACACACTGGTCCTTCGCGTCCAGCGTTTTGAGCTGATGAATTTTTTCTTTTCTTTTTCTTGGAACATCCGCCGAGTAAATTGACCGTGCCTCGCGGGACTTGATCCGTATGACTGTTGTTTAATGGAAAGTAGACCCCCGCGGCCGCGCGTACAGAGGAAACCTTTAATCTCCTCAATATCACTTCCCGTAGATCAAAAATCTTTTTCTTCACGCCCATGATTTGTTGCAGTTGACTCTTGAATTTTGCCGGATCTGTTTAAGGTTGTACCATGCCGGGTTACCCTGCGCGATTGCTCTGTGCCGGCTCTTCTTCATCCGGCATATTGTGAGATTCTCGGTCCCTTGAAGTGATCCCTCCAAGAACTCAACACCACCGTGCCCAAGCCCCACGGTGGGCGCCAACTGTCGTGGATTTGTCACGGCAGATGTCCTAGTGAGAGGACTTAGTCGTGAGGCCAACACATCTATGTGGTAGCTTGAGAGGGGTTGAGCGGAATCGAGAAACGCAATACAAGACAAGGATTTAGACAGCTTCGGGCCCCGGAAAACATCATCCGGTAACAACCCTACATGCTGTTTGTGACTAGGTCTCATTATCATCATGAGAGAGTCGCCGGTAAGCCGGCTCTTTGTGTCAAGCCCTAGAGATTGTTTCTTCTTTCTTGTCCCTCTTTGGGGAGCCCTGCCCCTCCTTATATAAGTTGAAGGGGTGGGTTACATGTGGAGTCCTATTAGGATTAGGACTAGTCTACCTTCTAATACAAACCGGATACAAGTCCGGGTCTTAACTTCTTATAAGGTAAATATTCCTTATGCCTTTCCTTGTAAACCGGCCCACCATAGTATGAACCGGCCTTCTGGGCCTTGGGCCTTGTCATCCGTCTGGCCCGCCCGCCGGGTTACCAGTGAGTCGCCAAGTCCGGCCGGGTTATACTTCGTGCCGGGTTACGCCGCGGGGTATATCCCCGACACATAGTATTCAATGCACTTTATATGGAAGTTTTTATTATATCCCTCTTGGATGCCTATCATATTAGGACTAAATTCATAACCTAAGCAAATTACCATGTTGTTTAAGACTCTCAAAATAATATAAGTGAAGCATGAGAGTTCATCAATTTCTTCAAAATAAAACCACCGTCGTGCTCTAAAAAGATATAAGTGAAGCACTAGAGCAAATGACAAACTACTCCGAAAGATATAAGTAAAGATCAATGAGTAGTCGAATAATTATGCAACTATGTGAAGACTCTCTAACATTTAAGAATTTCAGATCTTGGGATATTATTCAAACAGCAAGCAAAACAAAATAAAACAAAATGACGCTCCAAGCAAAACACATATCATGTGGTGAATAAAAATATAGCTCCAAGTAAAGTTACCGATGAACGAAGACGAAAGATGGGATGCCATCCGGTGCATCCCCAAGCTTAGGCTCTTGGTTGT
Organism: Triticum aestivum; assembly: GCF_018294505.1. Lineage (NCBI taxonomy): Eukaryota > Viridiplantae > Streptophyta > Magnoliopsida > Poales > Poaceae > Triticum > Triticum aestivum. Next base: position 540,767,075 of record NC_057814.1, read on the forward strand.
CCTTGCATATTACCTTGGGGTGCCTTGGTCTTCCCCAATCTTAGGCTCTTGCCACTCCTTATTCCATAGTCCATCGAATCTTTACCCAAAACTTGAAAACTTCACAACACAAAACTCAACAGAAAACTCGTAAGCTACGTTAGTATAAGAAAATAAATCACCACTTTTGGTACTGTTGTGAACTCATTCTAAATTCATATTGGTGTAATATATACTGTATTCCAACTTCTCTATGGTTCATACCCTCCGATACTACTCATAGATTCATCAAAATAAGCAAACAACACATAGAAAACAGAATCTGTCAAAAACAGAACAGTCTGTAGTAATCTGTAACTCTCGAATACTTATGTAACTCCAAAAATTCTGAGATAATTGGTGGACGTGGGTAATTTGTCTATTAATCTTCTGAAAAACGAATCAACTTAAAATTACTCTTCTGTTAAAAATGACAATTATTCTCGTGAGCGCAAAGTTTTTGTTTTTTACAGCAAGATCGCATTAACTTTCACCCAAGTATTCCCAAAGGTTCTACTTGGTACTTTATTGAAACAACAGATATAAAACATGATTACTACAGTAGCTTAATCACGTGGACACACAAAAACAGTAGGGGTAAATATTGGGTTGTCTCCCAACAAGCGATTTTCTTTAGTGCCTTTCTAGCTAGGCATGATGATGACAATGATGCTCGCATAAAAGATAAGAATTGAAACATAACGGGAGCATCATGAAGCATATGACTAGCACGTTTAAGCCTAACCCACTTCCTATGCATAGGGATTTTATGAGAAAACAACTTATGGGAACAAGAATCAACTAGCATAGGAAGGCAAAACAAGCATAACTTCAAGATTTTCAATACATAGAGAGGAAACTTGATATTTTTGCAATTCCTACAAGCATATACTACTCCCTCATAATAATTTTCAGTAGCATCGTGAATGAATTCAACAATATAACTATCACATAAGCACTATTTTCATGATGCACAAGCATAGAATTTTTATTACACTCCACATAAGCAAATTTCTTCTCATGAATAGTAGTGGGAGCAAACTCAACAAAATAACTATCATGTGAGGCATAATCCAATTGAAAATTAAATTCAAGATGACAAGTTTCATGGTTACCATTATTGTTTATAGAATACATGTCATCACAATAATCATCATAGATAGCAACTTTGTTCTCATAATCAATTGGAACCTTTTCCGAAATAGTGGATTCATCACTAAATAAAGTCATGACCTCTCCAAATCCACTTCCATAATTACCACAATAAGATTCAACACCCTCCAAAAGAGTGGGATCATTACTTCCTAAAGTTGACACTTTTCCAAACCCACTTTCATCAATATAATCATCATAAATAGGAGGCATGCTATCATCAAAACAAATATTCTCATCAAAACTTGGGGGACTAAAAATATCATCTTCATCAAACATAGCATCCCCAAGCTTGTGGCTTTGCATATCATTAGCATCATGGATATTCAAGGAATTCATACTAACAACATTAAAATCAAGCTCATCATACAAAGATTTAGTGCCAAACATTCTAATGCATTCTTCTTCTAGCACTTGAGCACAATTTTCCTTTCCATCATTTTCACAAAAGACATTAAAAAGATGAAGCATATGAGGCACCCTCAATTCCATTTTTTTGTAGTTTTCTCTTATAGACTAAACAAGTGATAAAACAAGAAACTAAAAGATTCAATTGCAAGATCTAAAGATATACCTTCAAGCACTCACCTCCTGGGCAACGGTGCCAGAAAAGAGCTTAGTTGATGGGATGTTAGTGCCGCTTACCTAGCCTCCCCGGCAACGGCGCCAGAAAAGAGCTTGATGTCTACTACACAACCTTCTTCTTGTAGACGTTGTTGGGCCTCCAAGTGCAGAGGTTTGTAGGACAGCAACAAATTTCCCTCAAGTGGATGACCTAAGGTTTATCAATCTGTGGGAGGCGTAGGATGAAGATGGTATCTCTCAAACAACCCTGCAACCAAATAGCAAAGAGTCTCTTGTGTCCCCAACACACCCAATACAATGGTAAATTGTATAGGTGCGCTAGTTCGACGAAGAGATGGTGATACAAGTGCAATATGGATGGTAGATATAGGTTTTTGTAATCTAAAAATATAAAAACAGCAAGGTAACTAATTATAAAAGTGAGCACAAACGGTATTGCAATGCTTCGAAACAAGGCCTAGGGTTCATACTTTCACTAGTGCAAGTTCTCTCAACAAGGATAACATAATTAGATCATATAACTATCCCTCAACATGCAACAAAGAGTCACTCCAAAGTCACTAGTAGCGGAGAACAGACGAAGAGATTATTGTAGGGCACGAAACCACCTCAAAGTTATTCTTTCCGATCAATCCATTGGGCTATTCCTATAAGTGTCACAAACAGCCCTAGAGTTCGTAGTAAAATAACACCTTAAGACACAAATCAACCAAAACCCCAATGTCACCTAGATACTCCAATGTCACCTCAAGTATCCGCGGGTATGATTATACGATATGCATCACATGATCTCAGATTCATCTATTCAACCAACACAAAGAACTTCAAAGAGTGCCCCAAAGTTTCTGTCGGAGAGTCAAGACGAAAACGTGTGCCAACCCCTATGCATAGATTCCCAAGGTCACGGAACACGCAAGTTGATCACCAAAATGTACATCAAGTGAACCAATAGAATACCCCATTGTCACCACAGGTATCCCACGCAAGACATACATCAAGTGTTCTCAAATCCTTAAAGACTCAATCCGATAAGATAACTTCAAAGGGAAAACTCAATTCATCACAAGGAGATAGAGGGGGAGAAACATCATAAGATCCAACTATAGTAGCAAAGCTCACGTTACATCAAGATCGTGCCACATCAGAACACGAGAGAGAGAGAGAGAGAGAGAGATCAAACACATAGCTACTGGTACATACCCTCAGCCCCGAGGGTGAACTACCCCCTCCTCGTCATGGAGAGCGTCGGGATGATGAAGATGGCCACCGGTGATGATTCCCCCCCTCCGGCAGGGTGCCGGAACAGGGTCCCGATTGGTTTTTGGTGGCTACAGAGGGTTGCGGCGGCGGAACTCCCGATCTAGGTTTCTTTTCGGGGGTTTCTGTATTTATAGGAATTTTTGGCGTCGGTCTCACGTCAGGGCGGTCTCCGAGTCATCCACGAGGCAAGGGGCGCGCCCAGGGGGGTAGGGCGCGCCCTCCACCCTCGTGGATGGCTCGAGACTCTTCTGGCCCAACTCTTTTACTCTGGGGGCTTCTTTTGATCCATAAAAAATATCAAAAATTGGCACGTCAATTAGACTCCGTTTGGTATCTTTTTCTGTAAAACTCAAAAACAAGGAAAAAAAACAGAAACTGGCACTGGACTCTAGGTTAATAAGTTAGTCCCAAAAATCATATAAAATAGCATATAAATGCATATAAAACATCCTAGATGGATAATATAATATCATGGAAGAATCATAAATTATAGATACGTTGGAGACGTATCACTTATGTCACTAGAATTGCGATCAAAACATTCGTTTTGCCATATGCTCGTACCTAACTTGACCAGGTACTTAGGGCATCTCCAAGGCAGACATGTAAACCTCCCGCAACCGTTCGCGCTGTCCAGACCGCGGAAGCCATCCAACGCAGTCCTGTATCGGTCCGCGGGGCGGTCCGTGCGTGATTTCTCCCGCAAAACAAAGACAAATGTAGGGGAGGTTTGCAGGAGTCTGGAGACACAAAACGTACGAATCACCGCATGCCCACCCGAAACCCTTTCTGGACCCCGCGATTCCATCCTCCTCATTTTCTCTCTTTCCTTTTTTCTCTCTTGTCGTCGCAGCCGCTCCACCACCCCAGCCACCACGCCACACCCCTATCAGAAAACTGCGTCTCCGTCACCTCTGGCGATCCAGCAGGGCTCCCCGCCGCTTCTCCTCCGTCTCCGTTCAACCCCCTATCCTCCGACCCCCCCGCCAGGTACCATGCTCTACCATGCCCGACAACTGTTCGATGAATCACCGAAGCTGGAAGCAGTTGTCCCTTCTTGTTTGTAGCAATGGATTCTGATTTGAAGTACCTATATGAGTAGTATGTTGAGTCCTCTGACGGCTCGTCGGACGAGGAGGAGTACTCCAATGAGCGGTGATGTAGGGGAACATAGTATTTCAAAAAAAATCCTACGATCACGCAAGATTTATCTAGGAGAAGCATAGCAACGAGCGGGGAGAGTGTGTCCATACCCTCGTAGACTGAAAGCGGAAGCGTTAAGTAACGTGGTTGATGTAGTCGAACGTCTTTGTGATCCAACCGATCAAGTACCGAACGCACGGTACCTCCACGATCTGCACACGTTCAGCTCGGTGACGTCCCTCAAACTCTTGATCCAGTTGAGGCCGAGGGAGAGTTCCGTCAGCATGACGGCGTGGTGACGGTGATGATGAAGTTACCGACGCAGGGCTTCGCCTAAGCACTACGACGATTTGACCGAGGTGTGTAACTGTGGAGGGGGCACCACACATGGCTAAAAGATCAACTTGCGTGTCTATAAAGGAGGGGAGGGAAGAGGTGGCCGGCCCTAGGGGGCGCGCCAGGTGTGGGGAATCCTACTAGGACTCCCAAGTCCAAGTAGGATTCCCCTCCTCTTTCCTATTCCTAGTAGGAGAAGGAAGGGAAGGGAGAAGGGGGGAGAAGGAAAGAGGGGGGCACTGCCCCCTCCTAGTCCAATACGGACCAGCCCATGGGGGGGGGGGGCGGCCACCCCTTTGAGGCCCTCCTCTCCTTTCCACTAAAGCCCATTAAGGCCCATTACTTCCCCGGCGAATTCCTGTAACTCTCCGGTACTCCGAAAAATACCCGAATCACTCGGAACCATTCCGATGTCCGAATATAGCCTTTCAATATATCGATCTTTACCTCTCGACCATTTCGAGACTCCTTGTCATGTCCGTGATCTCATCCGGGACTCCGAACAACCTTCGGTACATCAAATCACATAACTCATAATACAAATCGTCATCGAACATTAAGCATGCGGACCCTACGGGTTCGAGAACTATGTAGACATGACCGAGACACCTCTCCGGTCAATAACCAATAGCGGAACATGGATGGTCATATTGGCTCCCACATATTCTACGAAGATCTTTATCGGTCAAACCGCATAACAACATACATTGTTCCCTTTGACATTGGTATGTTACTTGCCCGAGATTCGATCGTCGGTATCATCATACCTAGTTCAATCTCGTTACCGGCAAGTCTCTTTACTCGTTCTGTAATGCATCATCCCGTAACTAACTCATTAGTCACATTGCTTGCAAGGCTTATAGTGATGTGCATTATCGAGAGGGCCCAGAGATACCTCTCCGACAATCGGAGTGACAAATCCTAATCTCGATCTATGCCAACCCAACAAACACCTTCGGAGACACCTGTAGAGCATCTTTATAGTCACCCAGTTACGTTGTGACGTTTGATAGCACACAAGGTGTTCCTCCGGTATTCGGGAGTTGCATAATCTCATAGTCAGAGGAACATGTATAAGTCATGAAGAAAGCAATAGCAATAAAACTCAACGATCATAATGCTAAGCTAACGGATGGGTCTTGTCCATCACATCATTCTCTAATGATGTGATCCCGTTCATCAAATGACAACACATGTCTATGGTCAGGAAACATAACCATCTTTGATTAACGAGCTAGTCAAGTACTCCCTCCGTCCGGGTTTATAGGCCTCTCAGCATCACAAGCATGTCCCCTTTTATAAGGCCCCACTTTGGAAAGGTGCATGCATGCAACCATTTCATTGGTTGCATTGAAAGCCATTGTTGTTGGTGTCATGGCTGGAAAATTAATACCCTTCATGTGTGCTTTTTCATTGGCTGCATGCATGTGAGAGAGTGCATTGGGAGTGGAATAGAAGAATTAATGTGAGAAAATTACTATGTGTCTTGGTCTAAGAGAAGTTGTCTTTAGGCCTAATAAACCCGGACGGAGGGAGTAGAGGCATACTAGGGACACTCTGTTTTGTCTATGTATTCAAACATGTACTAAGTTTCTGGTTAATACAATTCTAGCATGAATAATAAAAATTTATCATGATATAAGGAAATATAAATAACAACTTCATTATTGCCTCTAGGGCATATTTCCTTCAGTCTCCCACTTGCACTAGAGTCAATAATCTAGTTCACATCGCCATGTGATTTAACACCAATAGTTCACATCACCATGTGATTAGTTCACATCGCCATGTGACTAATACCCAAAAGGTTTTACTAGAGTCAATAATCTAGTTCACATCGCTATGTGATTAACACCCAAAGAGTACTAAGGTGTGATCATGTTTTGCTTGTGAGAGAAGCTTAGTCAATGGGTCTGTCACATTCAGAGCCATATGTATTTTGCAAATTTTCTATGTCTACAATGCTCTGCATGGAGCTACTCTTGCTAATTGCTCCCACTTTCAATATGTATCCAGATTGAGACGCAGAGCCATCTGGATCGGTGTAAAAGCTTGCATCGGCGTAACTCTTTACGACGAACTCTTTATCACCTCCACAACCGAGAAATATCTCCTTAGTATTCTAAGGATAATTTTGACCGCTGTCAAGTGATCCACTCCTAGATCAATATCGTACCCCCTTGCCAAACTCATGGCAAGGTACACAAAAGGTTTGGTACACAGCATAGCATACTTTATAGAACCTATAGCTGAGGCATAGGGAATGCCTTCTATTTTCTGCCGTGGTCGTGTTTTGAGTCTTACTCAACTTTACACCTTGCAATACAGGCAAGAACTCCTTCTTTGACTGTTCCATTTTGAACTACTTCAAGAATCTTTTCAAGGTATGTACTCATTGAAAAAACTTATCAAGCGTCTTGATCTATCTCTATAGATCTTGATGCCCAATATGTAAGCAGCTTCACTAAGGTCTTTCTTTGAAAAACTCCTTTATGCTTTCCAAAAAATTCTACATCATTTCCGATCAACAATATGTCATTCACATATACTTATCAGAAAGGTTGTAGTGCTCCCACTCACTTTCTTGTAAATACATGCTTCACCGCAAGTCTGTATAAAACTATATGCTTTGATCAACTTATCAAAGCGTATATTCCAACTCCGAGATGCTTGCACCAGTCCATAGATGGATCGCTGGAGTTTGCACACTTTGCTAGCACCTTTAGGATTAACAAAACCTTCTTGTTGCATCATATACAACTCTTCTTTAAGAAATCCATTAAGGAATGTAGTTTTGACATCCATTTGCCAGATTTCATAAAATGTGGCAATTGCTAACATGATTCGGACAGATTTAAGCATCGCTACGAGGGAGAAAATCTTATCATAGTCAACACCTTGAACTTGTTGAAAACCTTTTTGCGACAATTCGAGCTTTGTAGATAGTAACACTACTATCAGCGTCTGTCTTTCTCTTAAATATCCATTTATTCTCAATGGCTCGCCGATCATCGGGCAAGTCAATCAAAGTCCATACTTTGTTCTTATACATGGATCCCATCTCAGATTTCATGGCCTCAAGCCATTTCGCGGAATCTGGGCTCATCATCGCTTCCTCATAGTTCGTAGGTTTGTCATGGTCAAGTAACATGACCTCCAGAAAAGGATTACTGTACCACTCTGGTGCGAAACATAACCATCATTGATTAACGAGCTAGTCAAGTAGAGGCATACTAGGGACACTCTGTTTTGTCTATGTATTCACACATGTACTAACTTTCCGGTTAATACAATTCTAGCGTGAATAATAAACATTTATCATGATATAAGGAAATATAAATAACAACTTAATTATTGCATCTAGGGCATATTTCCTTCAGATGATGCAAGCAGTCCTTGAAGACGCGAAGCGTGCAGAGGAGCATGTTCTCAATTTCAAGGGCTCGATCAAGGGTCATTGAGTGCTCAATCACAACAGGGTGTGCGGGCATTTGACACTGATGGCCGACTACATTGCCCCCGATGCACTATTCGCTGACCATTTTCGCCAGCATTTTCGGTTGCGCAAGACTGTCTTCGATCATTTGTACCATGGCGTCCGGTCCTACGATGACTACTTCATCCTGAAGAAGGACACTGTGGGAACGATTGGCTTCTTTGGTTACCAGAAGTGCACGGCTGCACTCCGGATGCTTGCATATGGCACAACCGCTGATTCGTGGGATGAGTACCTACAGATGTCCTATAGCACACATGGAGATGCCATGGTCAGGTTTGCAACTGTCGTGGTCGAGGTGTTCGGACCTCGGTACCTGAGAGAACCAACTATGGCAGACACCGAGAGGCTCCTGGCAATCTCATAAACACGAGGGTGGCCAGGTTTGCTTGGATCTCTTGACTGCACGCATTGGAAATGGAAAAATTGTCCGAAGGCTTTACAAGGGCAATATCAGGGTCATGTTAAGAAGCCCACCATCATTCTTGAAGCAGTTGCATCACATGATCTTTGGAGTTGGTACGCTCTCTTTGGCATGCCCGGGTCTCACAATGACATCAATGTGCTGCAACGATCGCCGTTGTTTGCGAGGCTGACTGAAGGAAAAGCTCCTCCTTGCCACTATGCTGTCAATGGACATGAGTACAACATAGGCTACTATCTGGTTGACGGTATCTATCCTCCATGGGCTACCTTTGTCAGCATCATCTCAAACCCAGTTGGCCAGAAAAAAGGCTCACTTTACCGAAAAACAAGAAGCAGTTAGGAAGGTATCGAGAGGGCATTTGGAGTTCTTCACGCCCGTTTTGTAGTTGTTCATGGACCTGTAAAACAATGGGATACGGAGACCTTGTGGGAGGTGATGACATGTTGTGTAATCATTCATAACATGATCGTCGAGGATGGGGGTGACGATGATGCCGCAACTCTGGAATTTGAGAATATGGGTGATCCTATCCAACTTTCTGACCAGAATCCGGCCACATTTGAGGATTTTATTCAAATGCGTCAACAAATTCGCATCGATCAACTCATGCAAGGAAGATCTGATTGTGCATCAGTGGGCTGTGAAAGGGAACAACAATGTTGAGATATAAAATATTCGAACCTTCTTAAATTTTAACTAGTGTTGTATACAGCTATTTGAACTTCTGTATCCTTTGCATACGGCTACTTGATCGTGCAGACTAGAAAAACAAATCCAATGGCCGGAAGTATATGACTATGGTTGGATGTCGACCTTCCGTATCTGTGTCCGCGGACTAGTCCCTTTAGACGACGCGAAACATTTTTTATGGGTTGCCTTTGGAGATGCCGTTATCATTTTCGTTCGAATTAGGTCCAGGTCGGCAGGTCGGCAGCGCGCGTATGGTCCCGAGCTGCATCTGTAGCAGTAGGTAGTAGTGCGCAAGTGTGCAAAAGGTATGTCCCGTTTTGCATGGCCACCGGGGTGTGACAGGAATCATGTGTGTGGCTTTGTGACCATGCAAAAAAAATGTGTGTGGCTTTGTGGTACAAGTACAGTCAGCGATGCTCTCTGTACGTTCGTTTTGTTTACTACCACTACTCATATTGCTCAACCATCATATGATGTCTTCCCACAGCTATTAATAATCCAATCGGATGAACCTCCCGTTTGCAATGCTTAGAGCACCTCCACCCGCGCCCCCAACAAGCCCCTTTTGGGCGATTTTTTCGCGCCGGCGCTCAAAAATTGGCCCAGTCGCGTCCCTAGGCGCCTGTTTTTCGTCGGTTTGGGCCAAAACTGGCGCCGGCGGACTCAGACCAAACCCGGCGTGCCGGGGGCGCCCGGGGACTCTGGGGCAAGCGATTTTGGCACGGAAAAACTGCGGGGCCGCCGAGTCAACGACACTCGCCTCGTCATCCTCACAATGCCTAGGTTTCCCGCGGGGAATCAATGCCAAGGCTACCGTCGGTCAGCCTTCCATTGATTCCTCAGGGGCGGCGCGGTGACGCCCCACCTCCCGCCACGCGTACACACGACGCCCACCCCTCGGCCGCTATAAAGTAACGCCTCTCCCCTCGCCTGTGGCCACACACCGCCCACAGCCGCCAAGCTCTGCCCCTGTCTCCCCGTGCGCAGCCACCGCTGACGTTCCTCCCCTCTCTCCCCGTGCCCAGCCGCGACGATGGGCAAGCGTTTCCCCGGCGATGGGGCGGCAGCCAATGGCTTCAGCCGCCGCTCTTTGCACGAGTGGGAAGCCCACTTGCTGTTCGAGGCGAACATCCCGGCGCCTCCCGACATGAGCGTGCCGGGGAAGTGGAAGCTCAGCGTCGGTGGCGTCCCCATCCCCCCGCTGCCCGACGCCACCGCGCGCCCCGACTACTTCGCCGACGAGGTCGACCGCGTGCGGGCGTCACTGACGGAGAAGCAGCGGGCCCTCCCGCAGTACGCCGCCGGTAACCACGAGGCGTGCGCGGTGTACTTCCAGCACCGGCAGGCGCAGCGGCTGGCCTCCACTTACAATGCGTCGGTGGTGGGGGGGACCAAGAACAGCGAGGGCCGCCGCCTGTGGTGGGGCGCCCCCGGCCGCACGCTCCACGCCGTTCTCCGGCACCTCGAGGGCGGCAACGACCCGCCGTTGACGTATCCTACTGCCCCGATCCGGAGCGGCGGCTGTCGGTGTCAAAACCGGCGGAGCTCGGGTAGGGGGTCCCGAACTGTGCGTCTAAGGCGGATGGTAACAGGAGGCGGGGGACACGATGTTTACCCAGGTTCGGGCCCTCTCGATGGAGGTAATACCCTATTTGCTGCTTGATTGATCTTGATGATATGAGTATTACAAGAGTTGATCTACCACGAGATCATAGAGGCTAAACCCTAGAAGCTAGCCTATGGTATGATTGTTGTTGTCCTACGGACTAAACCCTCCGGTTTATATAGACACCGGAGGGGGCTAGGGTTACACAGAGTCGGTTACAAGGGAGGATATCTACATATCCGTATCGCCAAGCTTTCCTTCCACACCAAGGAGAGTCCCATCCGGACACGGGACGAAGTCTTGAGTCTTGTATCTTCATAGTCCAACAGTCCGGCAGAAGGATATAGTCCGGCTGTCCGAGGACCCCCTAATCCCGGACTCCCTCAGTAGCCCCTGAACCAGGCTTCAATGACGATGAGTCCGGCGCGCAGATTGTCTTCGGCATTGCAAGGCGGGTTCCTCCTCCGAATACTCCATAGAAGATTTTGAACACAAGATAGTGTCCGGCTCTGCAAAACAAATTCCACATACCACCGTAGAGAGAATAATATTTCCACAAATCTAATCTGCTGACGCATTTTGCAGCATGACATCACACCATGGCCCGGTCATTATTCGAACCGTTTTTCACAACCAGCCGCTGCACATATTGCGAGGCGGTTTTCTTGGCACGTCTTGTCGAAGCAGAGATCGTGTCCCCTTATCACGGGATTCCCATCAATACAGGTGTGGGTAACCCAACCGCGCCATCAATTACGGCGCTTGGGGAATAAGCGGTTTTACCAGGCAAGTGGGGAGGCGCAGAATCCCTGCTGCCTTTATAAGGGGGTAAGGACTCCCTTTCGCACCCACGCTTTCTACTTCCCGATTCATTCCCCTCCGCCCAAGCTCCAGCGCCCAGGCGTTCATCTTCTCTGCCCACAAAAGGCCTTCCGAAGATGTCCGGATCCGGAGCAGGAGGCAAATGGATGGCCTCTACCTCCGAGAGAAGGATATCAAAAATCTTCGGGAGGCCGGGTACCTGGCCAAGAAAATTAGCCACCGACTCCCGACGGCGGGACAGATCGTCCCTACTCTGGAACCCCATGAGAGGGTTGTATTCCTCCCTCACTTTGTCTGCGGGCTGGGGTTTCCCCTCCACCCGTTCGTTCGCGGCATCATGTATTACTATGGGATCGATCTTCACGATCTGTCCCCTAATTCTTTTCTCAACATCTCGACATTCATTGTCGTGTGCGAGGCTTTTCTCCGCATCTCGCCGCACTTCGGTTTATGGCTGAAGATTTTTAACGTGAAGCCCAAGGTGGTGGGCGGCGAGCACGCCGAGTGCGGGGGCGCTATGGTGAGCAAGATGCCCAACGTCATATGGCCAACAGGAACCTTTAATGATTCTGTCAAGGAGTGGCAATAGCAGTGGTTTAATATCACTAAGCCGCGCGGCACAGAATGGGCCGCCTCCCCCGAGTTTCGATCCGGTGCCCCCCTGCGGCTTACATCCTGGGTCAAGAAAGGCCTGGACTGGTCCTCGTCCGACGAACTGTCGGTGCTCCAGACGCGCGTTAAAGATATGGGAGACAAGAACATTGAACTTGTCAATGTGGTCCAGGTGATGCTAGTTCGCCGGATCCTGCCTTGTCAGCACCGGACTTGCAATCTATGGGAATTCGATCCGGCCAGGCACCAAACCTTGCGAGTGCTTTTCGGCTCTTCGCACAAGGACATCTGGAAGGTGCTTTTCAAGTCCAGCAAATCATGGCCGGACTCCGCCGAGGACCGCGGGTACCAACTGTCCCGCCCTGCAAGTTCAGTAAGTCATCAAACTTTTTACCCGCGTAACCCAAAGGAAGCGCTTAGCGTGTTTTATATAACTCTCCCAGGGCTGGACGAAGAAGGCGGAGCGGATCCATTGTCCGGCCCCGCTGCCCAAAGAACCGGCCGTCCCACTTCTGACGAAGATGCTGGTCCCGGTGCCTTACAAGGTGCCGAAGAAGACGGCCGGGAAGGAGGCCAAAAAGACCCGGGGCGGCCTTCGTCGCCGCGGCACTTCGGACACAATATCTGAAGGCTCTGATGCCCATTCCGCCTCCGAAGAGGACAAGGAGGAGGAGGAAGATGAATCCCCTGCGGGGGGAAGAAAGAAGAGGATGGCCTCAGTACACTTGGAGGCCGAGCTGCCCAAAAGGGGAAAGGCTCCTCTTCCGGAGGAGTCCGCTGCCGCCGCCGACAGCGGCCCGGCATGGGATCCCAGGGCCCAGCCCCTGGTGAACTCGTAAGCATATAAAATCCGAGTACGTTTTAGGCGTCCAGACTCATCATGGCATAGTATTTTAACCTAAGCCATATTTTTTTGTAGTCCGGCGAGGTCCCGTACCAAACAATCCTCATTAGAGGATTCGCTGAGCTCAGATGCTATGGAGAGCGGGACGCCTCCAAAGGCCCCTTCCTCCAAACAGGTGCATAACACCGATGCTTCGTCCCAGAAGGACCCCGGCCAAGGAGGGGAGAAAAAGACCGTGAAGGCGGCGCCTGGAGGTCAAACCTCAGGGGCCGGACACATGGGGGAAAAGATTCCCATGGGAGCTGACGGCGGGGGCCATCCTGAGTTTGGCTCCCAGCTGGATGCGATTCCGGAGATCTATACGGCTCCAGAATCAAGCAGGCAGCCTCCCTCGGCTGGAGGGGGCGTGCCTGTTCCATCAGCAACCTCTGTCCAACCAGAGGTGTCGGATGCTTTGTTGGTGGCGCTGAAGAGCGCCTCCATCGTTGATGAACACTGTGCCCTTATGGGTGCGGTGATTGAGAAGATTCAGTCAGCTGAGAGTGGACTGAACGAAGCCTGTATCAGCCTTATAAGAGGCTTTGAGGTATGTTTTATGAGTTTTCGAAGAGTTTCATAGTATAGATAGTAGCCCCTGATACACTGTTCGGTGAAAGAAAGAACCGGACAGAGGATCGAATTTATGTTCGCAGGAAGACTCATTGGATGACATATATTTCTCTTCTGTTATAAGCAGGCGTCTATAGCGGCTGCTGCTTCTCATACTGCGGAGATCTCCGGGCTGAATCAAAGTCTGGAACGAGCCAAAAAAGAACTTGGCCAATTGAAAATGCAGTTGAGAGATAAACAAGGTATGCACAAGTCTTGTTCGCGTTTATTGCGAATGAATTTTCAGTATGAACTAAGCTTCATGATTTGCGCTAGGGATTGTGACCGAAGTCGAAGCCCTTAAGAAGGCTGCGGCCGAGGCCGAGAAAAAGGCGGCCACAGAGCAGGCTCTTCGTGAGAAGCACGAGGCCAGGGTTATTAAAGCTGAGCAGGAGCTGCAAGAGGCCGTGAGGAAGTGCAAGACCTTGGAGTAGAGTTTAATGGAGAAATAATCCGAACTCACGCAGGCGCATCAGGCCACGAGCGATGCCCGGGGGGAAACCCAAAGCGCCCTGCAGGGGATCCAAGAGGCGAGAAAGATTGCGGCTGGTAAGGCTTTTTCCATGTAAATCAAGTATTTGAGGGGAAAACTATGTTTCTAATTTTGAATCCGGATTTATCAGGGGTATTTGCCGAGCTACCCCGCAGCATATCAGATGCCGCCCAATTCTACCGAGCCGAAGAAAGGAACACTTCAGATAAGCTCTTCTGGTTGCAGTATTTGGCACCGAATTATCCGGTGCCTTTTGCCGATCAGCTAAAACAGCTGATCGAACTGCATAAGGCGGCGGAACTAGCCATGAAAGATTTGGTTATCCGGCTATGGCCTGCCGAGCCGATTCCAAGCAGCTACTTCGGGCTCGTGAAGCGGCTTGTAAGCGCTTGCCCTCGACTTGACGTCATCAAGCGGTCGGTCTGTATAGAAGGTGCGCGAATGGCCTTCGCCCGCGCAAAGGTGCACTGGGGGAAGATGGATGCTGAGAAGCTGATGACCGAAGGGCCGCCAGAGGGGAAGGAGCACCGCAAGCCCGAATTATATTATGAGAGTGTCCTGAAAGGATCCTACCTTGCAGCGGAGCTATGCACCAAGGACATTATATTTCCATGAATGCCAATCATGTTGTCCTTTGTAATGTTTGAACAAGGTCATTTATTTGTTGCCTGTTATATAAAAGTTTACCCTCCTGTGCGGCCGTTTTATATGTTAAACCTGAGAGTTGGCCAGTCGTCGGCTTCTGCCCCCACGTAAGAAGTACGGGGGTGTTCGGGATAAACCTGAGCACTCTTTATCCCAGTTTTGGGTCCTTCGAAGGAGGTGCTCAGCACAACGAACCAGGCAATCGGACTATAGGGCTTTATCACTCTCACTTAGCCATAGGAGCTTTAGTAAGGTAGGCGCAGCCCCTGGTGTTCGGAAGACCGTACTAGGGGCTCTATAAGCACCTGATCGGAGAAAAAACCGATCCATCGCACGCTGCATTGGTTATGGCATTATGCGGGAGAAATCCTTAAAGATTTTGTGACCTCTCGAACAGCTGACCAGCTCTCGCCGTATCATGACAGTCAGTTTTCGGCTTTCTCTACTGAGGTGCTCGTCCGGAAGAACCGGGACACAATCGCAGTAGTTCTCCCAGTGCTACCTTAGCCGATATAGCGGAACGTAAGGTACCAAAACATGGGAGCCGGGCAAACCCAACTATTGACCCAAGACATGATTCGGAGCTGATGCATATAATGCTATAGGTTCGGGGTGCCGAACTTCCATGAAGGTGTTCGGACTTTATTGCCGTGTTATGGGTAAAATGAAGCCCCTGGCATATTTTAAGGCATATCGCTGTGTACGGATGCCACTTGACAAAAGAATTTCAATAAGAAATAACAGCAGGTAAACGTCATATAAATCCACATGTTGTATTTGAATAGTACGTCTATGCATATGGGTACAAGTAATGTGATAAAAAAGGAATATGATTGCGGAACCTGCTGAGACCAGGGGGAAGAGGCTGAGTGCGGATCCGTAATATAGCCGGATGGTCATTGCGGGGAATGTCTAAGGATTCCCTTGCGCGTTCAAGCTGTCTCCGTATAGCCCGTCCTGGTCGGCGCGAAGGTGAACCTGTGAAGGAAATGTAAGAAATATTTGCGTGCCGGAGAGCGGTTGAGCCGCTGAATGCGGCCTGCCTGGCCTTCGCCGGAGTGTTTAATTGAGCTCTGGACGAGCCGGGCTATCCTTCCGCGAAGTAGTTCGGAGTCCCTTGACGGTGTCCGGGAGCCTGGACGTCGACTCGAGGTTCGGCTGCAAGGTGCTGCTCGTTGCTTCTACTGCTAAGGCAGTGGTGTATTTGCTGGTGCCGAGGGAAGGTTCGGCCTTGCCATTAACCGTGATGACGCCGCGTGGACCGGGCATCTTGAGCTCACGGTAGGTGTAATGTGGCACCGCGTTGAATCGAGCAAACGCGGTTCGTCCGAGCAGTGCCTGATAATCACTGCGGAAAGGGACGATTTCGAAGATTAACTCTTTGGTACGGTAATTTTCTGGTGATCCGAAGACTACCTCAAGGGCGATGGAGCCTGTATAGCTGGCTTCCACACCTGGTATAATGCCTCTGAAAGTGGCTTTAGTGGGTTTGATCGCCGAATGATCGATGCCCATCTTGCGCACTGTGTCCTGGTAAAGCAGATTTAGACTGTTGCCTCCGTCCATAAGGACTCGAAAGATGGTGGAACCCGTCTATTATTGGGTCGAGGACTAGTGCGGCTGGATTGCCCTGATTGGCGTTAACCGGACGATCCGTGCGGTTGAAGGTGACCGGCCCTAGTTTATATTGTGGGACGACTAGTTCCGTTAAGTCGGCATCCCTAAGGGTGCATATCCGGTCCGAGTTGGTAATTTGGGTGGTATTTACCACATTCACCAATTGAATATGCGGGGGAAATTTCTTTTGCCCTCCTGTGTTCGGTGATCTGGGCTCTTCATCGCCATCATCGCTTTGAGGGCCCCCTTCTCCGTCTTTGGCGCCTGCCCTGCCGGCTTGTTTGAAGACCCAACATTCTCTGTTGGTATGGGTGGCTGGCGTTCCTGGGGTGCCATGAATTTGGCATTGGCGATCGATTATGCGGTCCAGACTGGATGGACCCGAATTGTTATTTTTGGGTGGCCCTTTCCGCTGACCGGACTTTGAGCCCCTGAACCGGGCATTAACTGCCGTATTTTCGGCGTTTTCACCATATTTGCGGCGCTTGTGTTTGTTTCGTCGTGGTTTGCCATTGCTATCCCTGGCTTCTGATATGCCAGGTTTGCTTGCTGTATTGGTACTACGAGCCAACCAGCTATCTTCGCCCGCGCAAAAGCGGGTCATAAGTGTTGTGAGGGCTGCCATTGATTTTGGCTTCTCTTGGCCGAGGTGCCGGGCGAGCCATTCGTCGCGGATATTATGCTTAAATGCCGCTAAGGCCTCTGCATCCGGACAGTCGACAATTTGGTTCTTCTTAGTTAGGAACCGGGTCCAGAATTTCCTGGCCGATTCCCCTGGCTCCTGAGTTATATGACTTAAATCGTCAGCGTCCGGCGGTCGCACATAAGTGCCCTGGAAATTGTCCAGGAATGCATCTGCCAGGCTCTCCCAACTTCCGATGGAGTTTGCCGGCAAGCTATTGAGCCAATGCCGAGCCGGCCCTTTGAGTTTTAGCGGGAGATACTTGATGGCATGTAAATCATCCCCGCGGGCCATGTGAATGTGGAGGAAGAAGTCTTCTATCCATACCGCGGGGTCTGTAGTACCATCATATGATTCAATGTTTACGGGTTTAAACCCTTCTGGGAATTCGTGATCCATTACTTCATCAGTGAAGCATAGGGGGTGCGCAGCGCCTCTGTGCCGGGCTATATCACGACGCAGTCCATACGAGTCTTGTCTGCTGTATTCGGCCCGGCCGGATTTGCTTTTAGCATATCCGGCGTGACGGTCATCGTCCCGCGTTGGGGCGCGCCCCCGTGATCCGTAGATCGATCTTGCATGTTTTGCTTTGTTTTCCAATACGTCTCGCAGGTTCCGCGTGTTACCCCGGGCCTTGGTATTTTTGTTTGAATGGCGGTGGGGTGCGGGCTGTACTTCGGGCTGATAAGCCTCTCTGTCTCAGCCGCGTCATACGCTGGTGATATAGGTTTCAATGCTTCCTCCTCGAGTTGGGGTAGCAACCTGCGCTTTGGGTAACTCTTGGTTGGTCGCTCGAGTTCGTATTACTTGGCTGCCAGGACTTCAGTCCATCTATCCGCTAGCATATCTTGATCAGCTCGAAGCTGTTGTTGCTTTTTCTTCAGGCTGTTTGCTGTGGCTATAAGCCGACGCTTGAAGCGCTCCTGCTCGACGGGATCCTCAGGCACGATAAATTCTTCGTCACCAAGGCTCACCTCGTCTTCGGAGAGAGGCATGCAATTGTCATCCTCTGATTCTCCGTTTGCTGCCTGTTCCGGAGGGCTAGCTTGTTCATCTGCCCGCTCGAGGTCTGGTTGTAGGGGATTATCGTCGCCTTTGGCACTATCCGGAGCGTTATTGTCTCTTGTGCCGGTATCTCTGCTTTTGCTGTGGCGAGACTTAGAGCGGTGCCGCTGACGTCGGTGCTTGGATTGCTTCTTGGAGGGATTATCCTCCGTTGTCTTATCGCCATCCCCCTCTTTGGGGGTGTCCACCATGTATATGTCATACGATGAGGTGGCAGTCCAGCGCCCTGTGGGCGGTGGTTCTTGTTCGTCTCCTGCATCGTCGTCCATACCGTCGATGTCTTCGAAGCCGAGTCAAGCATGTCGGTTAAGTCGTCGACAGTGGCTACTAAGTGGGTGGTGGGTGGGGAGCGAATTTCTTCGTCGTCCGCATCCCATTCTAGCCGGACATAGTTCGGCCAAGGGTCTCCTGACAGGGAGAGAGACTTCAACGAGTTTAGCACGTCGCCAAAAGGCGAGTGCTGGAAAATGTCCGCGGAGGTAAACTCCATGATCGGTGCCCAATCGGATTCGATGGGCACGGACACAGGCGGCTCGGAGTCCATGGCCGAGGACGAATCCAACGGTTCGGCAACACGGGTCTCGTAGGAGGTGAAGTCAGTATTCGGCTCTATCGCCGCTGAGTGTGTGGCCTCCGTGGCGGGGTCCATCCACTCTCCTCAGATGGCGCAATTTGTTCTGGATTGAGGGCCGGAGTAGTTGTAGGTGTGATCTCCCGAACACTGTCCGACAGCAGAGCTAAATCATGCTCGTCGTGATTGTGCGGCGCACCTGACATGGGCTCGAATCCGTCGAAGATCAAGTCTCCGCGGATGTCGGAAGTATAGTTCAAGTTTCCAAACCTGACCTGATGGCCAGGGGCGTAGCTCTCGATCTGCTCCAGATGGCCAAGCAAGTTGGCCCGCAGTACAAAGCCGCCGAATAGGAAGATTTGTCCGGGGAGGAAAACCTCACCCTGGATCGCATCGTTGCCGATGATCGAAGGAGCCATCAAGCCTTATGGTGACGGCACAGTGGAACTCTCAATGAAAGCACCAATGTCGGTGTCAAAACCGGCAGATCTCAGGTAGGGGGTCCCTAACTGTGCGTCTAAGGAGGATCGTAACAGGAGGCGGGGGACACAATGTTTACCCAGGTTCGGGCCTTCTCGATGGAGGTAATACCCTACTTCCTGCTTGATTGATCTTGATGATATGAGTATTACAAGAGTTGATCTACCACGAGATCGTAGAGGCTAAACCCTAGAAGCTAGCCTATGGTATGATTGTTGTTGTCCTACAGACTAAACCCTCCGGTTTATATAGACACCGGAGGGGGCTAGGGTTACACAGAGTCGGTTACAAGGGAGGAGATCTACATATCCGTATCGCCAAGCTTGCCTTCCACACCAAGGAGAGTCCCATCCGGACACGGGACGAAGTCTTGAGTCTTGTATCTTCATGGTCCAACAGTCCGGCAGAAGGATATAGTCCGGCTGTCCGAGGACCCCCTAATCCTGGACTCCCTCAGCGGCCAATGGATGCCGAGGAGGACAGCAGCCTCTTCTTCCTCCTCCTCCCGCTCCTCCTCACACTCCTCTGGGTCGCCGGCGCTGTTCAGCGTCAAGGCCGAACCCGCGGAGACGCCGCTCGGCTGATGCACCCGCAGCACCGGCATCGTCATCAACGAGGGCGGGCGCTGAGGGAGTCCTGGATTAGGGGGTCCTCGGACTACCGGACTGTTGGACTATGAAGATACAAGATTGAAGACTTCGTCCCGTGTCCGGATGGGACTCTCCTTTGTGTGGAAGGCAAGCTTGGCAATTCGGATATGTAGATCTCCTCCCTTGTAACCGACTCTGTGTAACCCTAGCCCCCTCCGGTGTCTATATAAACCGGAGGGATTAGTCCGTAGAAGAACGATCATAACCATAGGCTAGCTTCTAGGGTTTAGCCTCTACGATCTCGTGGTAGATCAACTCTTGTAATACTCATATCATCAAGATCAATCAAGCAGGAAGCAGGGTATTACCTCCATCGAGAGGGCCCGAACCTGGGTAAACATTGTGTCCCCCGCCTCCTGTTACCATCCGCCTTAGACGCACAGTTCAGGACCCCCTACCCGAGATCCGCCGGTTTTGACACCGACATTGGTGCTTTCATTGAGAGTTCCACCGTGCCGTCACCATAAGGCTTGATGGCTCCTTCGATCATCGACAACGATGCGATCCAGGGTGAGGTTTTTCTCCCCGAACAAATCTTCGTATTCGGCGGCTTCGTACTGCGGGCCAACTCGCTTGGCCATCTAGAGCAGATCGAGAGCTACGCCCCTGGCCGTCAGGTCAGATTTGGAAACTTAAACTATACTACTGACATCCGCGGAGACTTGATCTTCGACGGATCCGAGCCTATTTCAGCTGCGCCGCACAGTCACAACGAGCATGACTTGGCTGTGTCGTCGGATGGTGTTCGGGAGATCACACCTGTGGCTACTCCGGCCCTCAATCCGGAGCAGATTGCGCCGTCCGAGAACAGGTGGATGGACCCCGCCACGGAGGCCGCGCACTTAGTGGCGATAGAGCCGAATACTGACTTCACCTCCTATGAGACCCGTGTTGCCGGACACTTGGATTCATCCCCGGCCACGGGCTCCGAACCGCCTGCGTCTGTGCCTATTGAATCTGATTGGGCACCGATCATGGAGTTTTCCTCCGCGGATATCTTTCAGCACTCACCACTGGGCGACGTGCTAAACTCATTAAGGTCTCTCTCCTTGTCAGGAGACCCTTGGCCGAACTATGTCCGGCTGGAGTGGGATGCGAACGACGAAAAAATTCGCTCCCCACCCACCAGCCACTTAATAGCCACTGTCGACGAGTTAACCGACATGCTTGATTTCGACTCCGAAGACATCGACGGTATGGACGACGATGCAGGAGAAGAACAGGAACCACCGCCCACAGGGCGCTGGACTGCCACCTCATCATACGACATATACATGGTGGATACACCCAAAGAAAACAATGACGAGGAACGGAAGGACGCAGAGAAGCAACCAAAGCGATGACATAGGCACCGCTCCAAATCCCGCCTCAGCAAAAACAGCGATAACAGCGCAAGAAAGAATAATACCCCGGTCGACTCCAGAGGAAACGATGATGACATGGACCCAGCGACAGAGCAGGATGAGCCAGCGGACGGTGAACATAGTACGGAGCCGCTGTCCGACAACAGTGACGCCGAGGGTAAAGCTAATCAACCTGTCTCCGGAGAGGAGAACAGTCCGGACGACGATGCACGCATCATCCCGGAAAGGCACTTGGAGCAAGAGAACCTCCATAGAAGGCTTCTTGCCACCGCGAGGCGTCTAAAGAAGCAGAAGCAAAGGCTCAAGGCCGCGCAAAATACACTCAACAGTAGATGGAACAAAGTGCTCGACACTGCAGAAAAGTACGGTGGGAGTCGCCACACAAAAAGCTATCGAAAGCGCAAGCTGCTGCTTGAATTCGATGATGAGGCTTTAGAGCCTATACAGCCGAAAAATAAAACGGCCGATCAGCCGGATCGACCACCCCGTGGCCGCGATAGGGCAGCTAACGATGTCGGTATGACCAGGTCTATCTATGGATCTAGGAAGCGCGCTCTGGCATAGAATCAAAACCGAACACTACAACCGTCAGAACGCCATGACACATCCAAATACAGGGGTGCCGCGCACCCCCTATGCTTCACCGATGAGGTGCTGGATCACGAATTTCCAGAGGGATTCAAACTCGTGAACATAGAGGCATACGACGGAACGACAGACCCTGGGGTCTGGATTGAGGACTTTATCCTCCATATCCATATGGCTCGCGGAGATGATCTCCATGCCATCAAATACTTGCCCCTCAAGTTGAAAGGACCAGCTCGGCACTGGCTGAAGAGCCTCCCCAAAAACTCAATTGGAAGTTGGGAAGAGCTTGAGGATGCTTTTAGGGATAATTTTCAAGGGACCTATGTCCGGCCTCCGGATGCAGACGATTTAAGTCATATAATTCAACAACCCGGAGAGTCAGCCCGAAAGCTTTGGAACAGATTCCTCACTAAGAAGAATCAAATTGTCGACTGCCCGGGCATCGAAGCCTTAGCGGCTTTCAAACACAGTGTCCGGGACAAATGGCTCGCCAGACACCTCGGCCAGGAAAAACCGAGGACAATGGCAGCCTTAACAAGCCTTATGACCCGCTTTTGCGCGGGCGAAGATAGTTCGCTGGCCCATAGCGGCACCAGCGATCCAGGCACATCCGAAGTCAGGGATGGTAATGGGAAACCGTGACGCCATAAAAGCAAGCGTCGAAGCAATGAAGACAGACCAGACAACATGGCGGTAAACGCCGGATTCAGGGGCTCTCAACCCGGTCAACGGAAAAAGCCATTCAAAGGCAGCAGAGATGGACCGTCCAGCCTAAACAAGATTCTAGACAGATTATGTCAGATTCATGGCACCTCCGACAAACCGGCAATTCACACCAATAGAGAATGCTGGGTCTTCAAGCAAGCCGGCAAGCTAAACGCCGAGCACAAGGGGAGAGAGACACCAAGTGAAGACGAGGATGAGCCTCGCCGGCAAAACACCGGGGGACAGAAAAAATTCCCACCAGAGGTCAAAACAGTGAACATGATTCACGTAATGAAGAGGAGGAGCAAACGCGCACTCCGAGACGTATGCACCGTGGAGCCTGTCACCCCCAAGTTCAACCCTTGGTCGTCCTGCCCGATCACTTTCGATCGCAGGGATCACCCGACTAGTATCCGGCACGGAGGATCTGCTGCCTTGGTGCTAGACCCAATAATTAATGGATACCATCTCACCCGAGTCCTTATGGACGGCGGCAGTAGTCTCAATCTGATATATCAGGACACAGTCCGCAAAATGGGGATAGACCCGACAAGAATTAACCAAAGCAATACTACCTTTAAAGGAGTAATACCAGGCCCAGAGGCACACTGCACGGGCTCTCTAGTACTAGAGGTTGTATTCGGTTCTCCCGACAACTTCCGAAGTGAAAAGTTAACCTTCGACATCGCTCCATTCCGAAGCGGCTATCAAGCACTACTCGGAAGAACGGCCTTCGCTCATTTTAACGCAGTACCACATTACGCTTATCTTAAGCTCAAGATGCCCGGTCCACGTGGCACCATCGTAGTTAGCGGAAACACAGAGCGCTCCTTGCGTACGGTAGAATGTGTGGCGGCTTTAGCAGCCGAACACTGACTGGCCTCTCCAACCAGAATAAAGGATCGGTTGTGAAGACCGCGGACACGGCTAGACGAGTCCGGCGCAACACTGGCTGTAACAGCTCAGATAAACCTGAGATTTGGTTGATGGATATACCCCAATAGGTGGTGCTAGGGGCTTCCCGCATGTAAAAAGAACTACAGTTCGGGTTGACCTTATTTAGATTGAATTTTAATGGTTTATTAAGAATAACCAATTTTTCGCATGAATACTTTCACCTGAGTTTTTTTCTTTTATAGACGATAATCGTGCTACACCCTTCTAGGATACGGCACAACGGAGACACAGGCGCAGATGTGCAGCAGGGCCCCGCTCAAAGGTTTCTTTTTAGATTAAGACCCTGTGTAAACCTTGCTTACTGTCTCTTGTTGCTTCACACCCTCCGGATACTCAACACAACCGAGAGGGATGCTGGCGTTATTGGCATTTTTCCATGTCAGACTAATGCACGTACCTGGAAATTCAGGGTTCATTATCAAGGGCGTTACTCAGCCCGGTATATGTTGTAAAGACCGAATACCTTAGGGAGTGTTCGGCGTCGCGAGTTTGGCCTTATATGAATCAGCTCCGAATCATGTCTTTGGTCAATAGTTGGGTTTGCCCGGCTCCCATGTTTTGCTACCTTACGTTCCGCTCTATCGGCTAAGGTGGCACTGGGAGAACTACTGCGATTGTGCCTTGGTTCATCTGGACGAGCACCTCAGTAGAGAAAGCCGAAAACTGACTGTCATGATAAAGCGCGAGACTGGTCAACCACTCGATGACTCATCGGAATCTTCGCGATTCCTCCGCATTAACGAAGGACCGGTTTCCCGGTCATGTATGTACGCGCACCGTATTCGGATAGACGCGGAAGTACCAGGGGCTATATAGTAGCCCCACCGTCAAACTCCTATAGCTATGTGAAAGTGTTAAAGCAATATAGTCTGATTGCCTTGTTCGCCGCGCTATCACCTCCTTAATGGACCAAGACGTTGGATCAAGTGTGAATACGCGTTTTTCCGAACACCCCCGCATTATATGCGAGGGGGCTGAAGCTGACGACTGCAAACTTTCAGGTTATATACATACATAAACGGCCGCACAGGAGGCACCATCATACTTTCAGGCAAAAGTATAAACACAACCTTTATAATCAAAATAGCATTGTTTTTACAATTGGGATACATGTCACTAGAACATGATACTCTTCGAGCACTGAGCCTCTATTAAACGAGCGCCTTCTAGGACTTCTTCAAAATAGTGCTCGGCCGATACCTGGCCTACGGCCGAACTCTGGGTTGTAATAGCGGTGGCCTCCATATCTGCCCAGTATGTCTTAACATGGGCAAGGGCCATCCGTGCACCCTCTATGCACGCCGACCTCTTTGCAGCGTCGATATGCGGCACAGCACCAAGGAATCGTTGTACTAAACCAAAATAACTATTCGGCCTTGGTCCTTCCGGCCAAAGATGATCCACGACAGACCTCATGGCAAGCCCGGACAACCTATGGAGCTCAGCCCACTCGGCCATTTGCTCATTTAACAGCAGCGGACGCGTTGGAGCACTGAACTACGACCAGAACAACTTTTCCACTTCATGATCTTTTTGATCTTTAAAAAACTCAGTCGCATCAGCAGCACTCGTTGCCAAGTCCAAGTACGCGTCTACAGCACTCCATAATTGATCCAGAGGGGCACACTTCGGATCTCCGAACTTCGTCCGCAACAAAAAGGGCTTCCCAGCCGTGATATCCCCGGCTTGACGAAGCTCCTCCTTCGCCGCTCTGATTTTAGAGCGGGTCTCCTTGGCTGCTACCATGGCTTTCTTCAGGTCCGCCGCTTTCGCTTGGCTTTCCTTTTCAAGAAGCTCATACTGATCGGCGACATCCTTAAGCTCAACAGCCATCTTGGCTATTTTATCTTCGCTCCGGTGATGAGCAGCCTGTTCGGCTCTTAATTCTTCGACCGCCTTTAGGGCGGCCACATCACTTCTCCTGGCTTGTTCCTTGGCTCGGGCAAGCTCCGCCTGAAGGGTCTCCACGGCGGCAGCTCCATCTGTAGTCACAGCATATTATAGATACTAGCATCATGCTCCTCTTAATATCTGTTAACCACCGGAGAATAGATACCCTGTGCCTCGTCAAGCCGCTTGTTTACAAGCACGATGTCGGCATCTGCCGCATCAAGTCGCCGCTCCAGTTCGGCAAACTCACAAGTCCAGCCAGCCATCGGAC
Organism: Triticum aestivum; assembly: GCF_018294505.1. Lineage (NCBI taxonomy): Eukaryota > Viridiplantae > Streptophyta > Magnoliopsida > Poales > Poaceae > Triticum > Triticum aestivum. Next base: position 540,792,692 of record NC_057814.1, read on the forward strand.
CCTCAGCCGCCTGCACATAAAAGCAGCATGATCATTACCTGGGACTATGATCCTCTGTTTGCCGCCTTTGGACAGCAACTAGAGTCTCAGGGGCTACTATCTGCATGGGCACTCCTAGCGTGTGCGGTACCGTCGAAAAATATATATATTACTTTGCGTACCTCAAAGCCTTTTAGCAGGCTCATAAAAGCTTCATGCAACCCACTTTTGGCGGATGAAATCCTCTCAACCACTGTACCCATTAAAGTACGATGCGCCTCTGAAATAGCCGCTTGCTCCAGAAGAGCCATCAGTACGTCCGGTTGTGCACCGGACAATCCCGGACTCTTTCTGTTGCTCTCCTTAGGAGCCGAATCCTCTGGACTTCGGGTGGCCGAAGGGTTACCTTCTGGCCTTGGCGGATCGGGAGAAATCCTCCGCGACGACACCTCAGGGTCGTCCGCCTCATGAGGCGGGGAGACAGGGGGAGGCGTTTTGCTCTCCATCATCTCCGGAAGAAGATCCCCCGAAGACGAACTCTGTCGAGAAGGGCTACGATCTGAACTGCAAGACATACGTCTCGGTTATTGTCCTCGGAGATGAAGCAGGATATATTTACCAAAAGTACTCTTGTTCACTTACAGTTCGGTGGAGGGCTGACCCCCTTGCGGGCACAGTGCGGTAAGGACGCCCTCCGGGGCAGGGCCCCCTGGCGAAGGTTTCTTCCCTCGTTTGGAAACCCTTGTTTCCAAATCTTCAGAGGCGGTCCTTTTCCTTCCTTGGGGAGAGGGAATTTCAGATTCTTCTCCCCGATTATCCTCCTTCGCGGAAACACTAATTCCCCCGGTTTGGATGAGTAATGCGTGAGGCCCGCTTTCGGCTTCTTTATTCCTCCCTTGATCTTCCCCTGATGACGCTTGATAAGGTGCGAGCTCAAGCATCCTGGCTAGTACAGGATCCGGTGAGCCTTCGGGGAGGGGGGCCAAACACCTGATCATCTTCGCCTTTTTTATCCAGTCCTGGTCAAAGAGCAATTTTTCAGAATGATGTTGTGACAAATTAAAAGACAGCGTGTTCGGTCACAGAATTACTTACGTGGGTATCTGGACGATTGCAGTTTAGACCTGCATCCTCGGTGGTGTCCGGACACTTTATTCGTGATCCGAAGAACAACCCATACATCCCTTCGAGCGTCACGCCGAAGAATTGCTGAATAGTTCGCGGTCCTTCCAGGTTGAACTCCCACATACGGAGAGGTCGACGTTGACATGGCAGGACCTGATGAACTAGCATGACTTGCATTACCTTGACAAGGCTGACATCTCTCTGGAGGAGATCTCGGATGCAACTCTGCAATGTTGGCACGTCATTAACTGGCCCCCAGTCCAGCCCCTTGTTGACCCATGACGCCAGTTGTGGCGGGGGGCCCGAACGGAAGGCGGAGGCAGCTACCCACTTAGTACTTCGGGGAGTTGTGATGTAAAACCACTCCCGCTGCCATAGGTCGGACGTCTCCGGGAAGGAACCCTTTGGCCATGGAGCATCGGCGCCTTTGCTTATTATGGCACCTCCGCATTCTGCGTGTCGCCCATCGATCATCTTCGGCTTCACATTGAAGGTCTTGAGCCATAAGCCGAAGTGTGGAGTGATGCGGAGGAAGGCCTCACACACGACGATAAAAGACGAGATGTGAAGGATGGAATCTGGAGCTAGATCATGGAAATCGAGCCCGTAATAGAACAAAAGCCCTCTAACAAAGGGATCAAGACTAAAGCCTAGCCCTCGGAGGAAGTGGGAAACAAATACGACACTCTCGTTGGGTTCGGGAGTAGGGATGACCTGCCCTTGAGCAGGCAGCCTGTGCGAGATTTCGGCGGTCAGATACCTGGCTTCTCTTAGCTTCTTGATGTCCTCCTCTGTGATAGAGGAGGCTATCCACCGGCCTTGAAGGTTGGATCCGGACATGATTGAAGGTCCGAAGCGCTTAGTCGGAGCCTCGGGTGTTGGAATTCGAGGTGGGGGAAGGGAAGGATCAAGCGCGAGAAGAAAAGGACAGGCCTTGGCCCCTTTATAAAGAGGGTGAATATCAAGCGTCCTCCGCGTGGCCGTTTGGAACTTGCCTAAAATCGAGGAGTCATACCAACGGGCACGATTGGGTTACCCGCACGCGTATTGATGAGAAACCCGTGATAAGAGGAACACGATCTCTGCTTTGACAGGACATGCCAATAAAACCGCCTCGCAACACGTGCAGTGGCAGGCTGGGAAAAACGGTTCGTCATGACTGGACCACGGCAGAACGTCACGCTATGAAAAGTTGTCAGCAGATTAGATTTGTGGAAATATTGTACTCTCTACGGTGGTATGTGGAATTTGTTTTGCAGAGCCGGACACGATCCTAGTGTTCAAAATCTTCTATGGAGTATTCGGAGGAGGAACCCGCCTTATAATGGTCCCGGGCCATGGTAAGGCGACACCCATGGGAATACCGTGCGTGAGGCCGCAAAGTGATATGAGGTGTTACCGGCTAGATCGATGTGACTTGGAATCGGGGTCCTGACATTGGGTTTTACCTTAATGAACGTTAGTAGTTGCAGATGCTTGCTAATAGTTCCAATCATAAGTGCATAGAATTCCAAGTCAGGGATGACATGCTAGCAGTGGACTCTCCCACATAAAACTTGCTATCGGTCTAGTAAAGTAGTCAATTGCTTAGGGACAATTTCGCAACTCCTACGACCACTTTTCCACACTCGCTATACTAACTTTATTGCTTCTTTACCTAAACAGCCCCTAGTTTTTATTTACGTGCTCTTTATATTCTTGCAAACCTATCCAACAACACCTACAAAGTACTTCTAGTTTCATACTTGTTCTAGGTAAAGCGAACGTCAAGCGTGCGTAGAGTTGTATCTGTGGTCGATAGAACTTGAGGGAATATTGTTCTACCTTTTGCTCCTCGTTGGGTTCAACACTCTTACTTATCGAAAGAGGCTACAATTGATCCCCTATACTTGTGGGTTATCAAGACCTTTTTCTGGTGCCGTTGCCGGGGAGCAATAGCGTGGGGTGAATATTCTCGTGTGTGCTTGTTTGCTTTATCACTAAGTAATTTTTATTTGCTGTTCTAAGTTGTTCTCTGTCTTTAGTTATGGATATGGAACACGAAATACAAAAAAATTAGGTTTACTTGCTACTCATGGAGATGGGGAACCTCCTCAAACCATCGATGCTCATTATGTGAAATATATTATGTACTACTTTGATAATCCTGAGAAAACCCCATTCAATTATGTTATGGGAGACACATTGGATCAACGTGAATACTTTAGGGGTTATCGCTTGACTCAAAAAGGGAAACTATTTTGGGATCAAATATATATGTTGTATTGGTATGCTAGGCAACTATGCTTGAGATATGATTATACTTGTTGCTCTAGGATGAAGGCTCCACACCTTCCCTTTTCATGCAAATTTAATGATAATGAAACCTTAGCTTCTTATGCTAATGGTATATATGATTACTATGATGTGGAATGAATAGAAGAATTTGTTGCTTTTAAGGGTGCTTGTGAAATTGAATCTTTGTTTAAAGAGTTTGAAGATTTTGATGATTCAGTTTCTAGACCTGTAAATATAGCTATCCTTAAATATTGCTATGAGAACTATAAATACAATTAGGATATTGATGAATTTATTGAGAAAGTCTCCGCTGTCCGAGAAGAGACTAATATTTTGCAGGAGTCTATGGAAGAAGGAATTGATGAATCTGTGGGCTCATTGGATGAAAAAGATGATGAGGAGAGCGAAGAACAAAAGGAGGAAGATCGGATTAGCTACCCGTGCCCACCTTCTAATGAGAGTGACCCTCCAACTCATACATTGTTTAATTTCCCTTCGTGCTTACCGACGGATGAATGCTATGATCCCGTTGATTCTTTTGAAATATCCCTTTTTGATGATGCTTGTGCCCAAGATGCCAATATGAATTATGCTTATGGAGATGAACCTGCTATAGTTCCTTATGCTAAACATGAAATTGTTGCTATTGCACCCACGCATAATAGTCCTATTATCTTTTTGAATTCTCCCAACTACACTATATCGGAGAAGTTTGCCCTTATTAAGGATTATATTGATGGGTTGAATTTCACTACTACACATGATGATTTTGATAGATATAATATGCATGTGCTTGCTGCTCCTACTTGCAATTATTATGAGAGAGGAACTACATCTCTGCCTCTCCATGTTTCATATATGATAAAATTGCAAGAAACTGTTTATACTATGCATTGGCCTTTACTATGTGTGCATGAATTGTTCTTTTATGACATGCCGATGCATAGGAAGAGAGTTAGACTTCGTTGTTGCATGATATATGTTACTTTGTGCTCACTACTAAATCACAAATTATTGTTAATTAAAATTGGCTTTGATATACCTTGGGATCTGGGTGGATCCATTACTTGAGCACTATATGCCTAGCTTAATGGCTTTAAAGAAAGTGATGCCAGGGAGACAACCCGGAAGTTTTAGAGAGTCATTTATTTCTGTTGTGTGCCTTTATAAAGTTTAGAAACAAAAATAATGTGCCAAGATTTGCCTTTAGGATGTTTACATTGCTTGTTGGTTTGTGCGGTGCAAAACAGAAACTTTGACTGTAGTGCGCGATTTTACATTTTTTACTGGAACGTCGAACGGTTCTGAAACTTTTTGCAGTGTCTTTCTATACAAATTATTTATTTTTCCTAATTGTTTCAGAAGTTTTGGAGTACCAGAGGTATGGTGAATGTTCAGATTACTACAGACTGTCCTGTTTAAGACAAATTCTGTTTTTGATGCATAGTTTGCTTGTTTTGATGAAACTATTGATTTCTATCACTGGATTAAGCCATGGAAAAGTTATATTACAGTAGCTACAATGCAAAAAGAAAATATGAATTAGTTTGGAGAAGTACTTAGAGTAGTGATTTGCTTTATTATACTAACGGATCTTACCGAGCTTTCTGTTGAGTTTTTTGTGGATGAAGTGTTCGTACATCGAGGATGTCTCAATGTGAGGAGAAGTAGGAGAGGCAAGAGCTCAAGCTTGAGGATGCCCAAGGCACCCCAAGTAAATATTCAAGGAGACTCAAGCGTCTAAGCTTGGGGATGCCCCGGAAGGCATCCCATGTTTCTTCAACAAGTATCGGTATGTTTTCGGATTCGTTTCGTTCATGTGATATGTGCAAATCTTGGAGCGTCTTTTGCATTTAGTTTTCACTTTTATTTTATGCACCATGCTGGTATGAGATAGTCCATGGTTGATTTATAGAATGCTCATTGCACTTCACTTATATCTTTTGAGTATGGCTTTATAGAATGCTTCATGTGCTTCACTTATATCATTTGAAGTTTGGATTGCCTGTTTCTCTTCACATAGAAAACCGCCATTTGTAGAATGCTCTTTTGCTTCACTTATATTTGTCAGAGCGTGGGCATATCTTTTTTAGAAAGAATTAAAATCTCTTGCTTCACTTATATCTATTTAGAGAGATGACAGGAATTGGTCATTCACATGGTTAGTCATAAAATCCTACATAAAACTTGTAGATCACTGAATATGATATGTTTGATTCCTTGCAATAGTTTTGCGATATGAAGATGGTGATATTAGAGTCATGCTAGTGGGTAGTTGTGGATTGTAGAAATACTTGTGTTGAAGTTTGTGATTCCTGTAGCATGCACCTATGGTGAACCGTTATGTAACGAAGTTGGAGCATGAGGTATTTATTGATTGTCTTCCTTATGAGTGGCGGTCAGGGACGAGCGATGGTCTTTTCCTACCAATCTATCCCCCTAGGAGCATGCGCGTATTACTTTGTTTTGATGACTAATAGATTTTTGCAATAAGTATGTGAGTTCTTTATGACTAATGTTGAGTCCATGGATTATACGCACTCTCACCCTTCAATCATTGCTAGCCTCTTCCGTACCGTGCATTGCCCTTTCTCACCTCGAGAGTTGGTGCAAACTTTGCCGGTGCATCCAAAACCCGTGATACGATACGCTCTATCACACATAAGCCTCCTTATATCTTCCTCAAAACAGCCACCATACCTACCTATCATGGCATTTTCATAGCCATTCCGAGATATATTGCCATGCAACTTCCATCATCATCATATACATGACTTGAGCATTTATTGTCATATTGCTTTGCATGATTGTAAGATAGCTAGCATGATGTTTTCATGGCTTGTCTGTTTTTTGATGTCATTGCTATGCTAGATCATTGCACATCCCGGTACACCGCCGGAGGCATTCATATAGAGTCATATCTTTGTTCTAGTATCGTTATAATATTGAGTTGTAAGTAAATAAAAGTGTGATGCTCATCATTATTAGAACATTGTCCCATGATCAAAATAAAAGTGGCCAAAGAAGCCCCCCCCAAAAGAGATAGAGGCCAAAGAAGCCTACAAAAAAGAGAAAAAAATGAAAAAAATAATAAAAAAGGGACAATGTTACTATCCTTTTACCACACTTCTGCTTTAGAGTAGCACCATGTTCTTCATATAGAGAGTCTCTTGAGTTATCACTTTCATATACAAGTGAGAATTTTCATTATAGAACTTGGCTTGTATATTCCAATGATGGGCTTCCTCAAATGCCCTAGGTCTTCATGAGCAAGCAAGTTGGATGCACACCCACTTAGTTTTAGTTTGAGCTTTCATACACTTATAGCTCTAGTGCATCCGTTGCATGGCAATCCCTACTCCTCACATTGACATCAATTGATGGGCATCTCCATAGCCCATTGATTAGCCGCGTCGATGTGAGACTTTCTCCTTTTTGTGTTCTTCACACAACCTCCACCATCATATTCTATTCCACCTATAGTGTTATGTCCATGGCTCACGCTCATGTATTGCGTGAAAGTTGAAAAGGTTTGAGAACGTCAAAAGTATGAAACAATTGCTTGGCTTTGTCATCGGGGTTGTGCATGATTTGAATATTTTGTGTGATGAAGATGGAGCATAGCCAGACTATATGATTTTGTAGGGATAAGCTTTCTTTGGCCTTGTTATTTTGAAAAGACATGATTGCTTTATTAGTATGCTTGAAGTATTATTGTCTTAATGTCAAATGATAGACTATTGCTTTGAATCACTCGTGTCTTAATATTCATGCCAAGATTAGATTACACGATCAAGATTATGCTAGGTAGCATTCCACATCAAAAATTATCTTTTTTATCATTTACCTACTCGAGGACGAGTAGGAATTAAGCTTGGGGATGCTCATACGTCTCCGTCGTATCTATAATTTTTGATTGTTCCATGCCAATATTATACAACTTTCATATACTTTTGGCAACTTTTTATACTATTTTTGGGACTAACATATTGATCCAGTGCCCAGTGCCAGTTCCTGTTTGTTGCATTTTTTGTTTCGCAGAAAATCCATATCAAACAGAGTCCAAATGGGATAAAACTGACGGAGATTTTTTTTGGAATATATGTGAATTTTGGGAAGTGGAATCAACACGAGATGATGCCCGAGGGGCCCACGAGGGTGAGGGGCGCGCCCCAGGTGGTCAGGCGCACCCTGAGCCCTCGTGGCCACTCCGTAAGGCGGTTGAAGCCCTTCTTTCGCCGCAAGAAAGCCAATATCCGGATAAAAATCGTGTCCAAATTTCAGCCCAATCGGAGTTCCAAATCTCCGGGAATATAAGAAACGGTGAAAGGGCAGAATCAGGAGCGCAGAAAAAGAAGGAAACAGAGAGACAGATCCAATCTCGGAGGGGCTCTCGCCCCTCCGCTGCCATGGAAGCCATGGACTAGGGAGAAGGTCAAGGAAGAAGAAGAGGAAGGGGGCCCTCTCCCCCTCTCTTCCGGTGGCGCCGGAACGGCGCCGGGGCCATCATCATCACCGCAATCTACACCAACACCTCCGTCATCTTCACCAACATCTTCATCACCTTCCCCCATCTATCTACAGCGGTCCACTCTCCCGCAACCCGCTGTCACTACTAGGGAAAAGCCTATACACAAAATCTTACCAGCAGCACGCTTTAAAATAAGGCGCTGCTGCTACGTAGCAGTAGCGCGCGCAAACAAAACTCGCTGTTGAAATAAATATAGCAGTAGTGCGCCCTCTCTAAGACGCGCTACTGCTATAATTCCCACGACGCTGCCGCGAGGCTAGTTCTAGCAGCAGCGCGTTAGCACGAAGAGCGCTACTGCTACGGATCATTGCACCAGCGCATTTCACCAATAAGCGCTACTGCTAAGTTTACTACAAAAATTTAGTCCCACCTCGCTCCGTGAAGAGAGTTTCTACCACCTTAAATATGTTACTTCTCAAACTTTGACAAGCACTTGGTCTTCATTGTACTCTATGTGTAGAATTTGTGGCCGCAATATGAGTCTTCACCAGTTCCTAAACCGGTGATGACTCATATTGACAAATCAGATTGTACACAAAAAGATCGTTGATGATCAATGTATTTTTATGTCTATTTTTACATGCTGACACATAGTAGTAGCACGTTCTTTGTGAAAGGCGCTACTGCTAGGTAGTTTAGCAGTAGCGCCTTTCTCTATAGCGCGCTACTGCTAAGCCATTCCATCCCCCGCCCCCCACTCTCCTCTATCCGATCCACTCACACTCACACACTCACTGGATCTCCCCCTCAACCCCCCGCGCCGGTCCTCCCCCGTCGCCCCTCCTCCTTCAGCGCCGCCTTCACCTCCTCCTCCTCGCTGGACTCGGTACCGGCCTCCTCCTCCGTCCTCCCTCCACTCGCCGCTGGCCGGCCCCTCCTCGCTCCGCCTTCCTCCTCCGTCCTCCCTCCACTCGCCGCCGGCCGGCCCCTCCTCACTTCGCCTTCCTCCTCCGTCCTACTCTCTTCTCCCTCCTTGAGTCGCCCCTCCTTCTCCCTCCTCCCTCCTATATTTTGATTTAGTAGGCTAGTTCATATGCAACATTTTGATTTAGTTGATATGATTTAGTTGATTTAGTAGGCTAGTTGATTTAGAACATTGTGATTTAGTTCATTTAGTAGGCTAGTTGATTTAGTTTATTTAGAACATTTTGATTTAGTTGATTTAGTAGGCTAGTTGATTTAGTTGATTTAGAACATTTTGATTTAGTTGATTTAGTATGCTAGTGGATTTAGTAGGCTAGTTGATTTAGTTGATTTAGTATGCACCATTTTATTGTTATTTTTTCTGTACATGGATAGGTACATGCTTTTGTTTTTTTGTAATAAGTTATTTTTTGGCAAAATGTAGGTGCCAATTTAGTTAAATTTGCCACTTGTTTTTTTAATCAATTATCTTAGGCAATAGGGGCCAAATTAGATGAAATGTCTTGGTAGGTGGTACCCTGATTTGGTAGATATTTGTGAAAAGTTTTTTCGGCAATAGGAGCCACCGAAATGCTTTGGTAGGTGGTACCTTGTCATCTAATATGTTACTAGATCTTAGGATTATAATTGTCCATCAAATTGCTTCTCGCGGAAGAACAAAAAATATCACATGCTACTGTTTTTCTTTCCTGTGAAGTGTATCGTTAATCCTTTGCTCATATTGCTTTAGGAAAATGGCGCCACCACCACCATCACTATGTCGACTGTGCAAGTCAAGGTGCGCCAACAGCCTTGCAACTGGCAAGCTGTTCGACATCTACTTCCAGCCGAGTTTTCGTCATGCGGCGGTAAGAAATTAGATGAAATGTAACAACTATTTTATTTTTAGTGTTGGCATTACTGCATTGTGTCATTTTGCTTTTTTTACACAGATCATCCCATGCAATGTGAGGTTGAAATTCAACAAGCTGACAGGAGACACTATGACATTTGAGGCTCCTGGGGGCCGTACACTATGGAGGTCGAGAAAGGACGCAATATGTAGCAGATTGGAGGAGATGGATGGGCGTTTCCTCGCCCGCATGCGTCTTACTGGTGGTGAGTTGACCAGCTTCTCCTTCAGAGCAGAAAGACCCAAGCTGGCTGTCATTTATCTCAACCTGGTGGAAGATGATGAAGATGACGAAGATGATGAAGATGACGAAGATGATGAAGATAATGAGAACACACTCGATGAAGATGATGAGAACCCACTTCATGAAGCCATCGTAGCTCAAAGAATGAGGCTGAGTGAGGAGGAGGTGTGCAACCTATGGGACATAATTCCGCCACGTGATGACTTTGTCGGGGTGCCATTCGTGACCCGCCTGACAAGTACCATGGTCGATCGGCATGAAATGGTATGTTATACTGACTGTAGTAATTTGATGATATATATATGCTTTATTTTTATACTTACAAATGCAAATTATCCGATGATATGCTTAGTGTAGAGTCCAATGATATACTTTGTGGAATCTAGTCGATGATATGCTGTAGTGTAGAGTCTGATCACATGCTTATTAGTGTAGAATCCAAGGAACTATTAATAGTGTAGATAATCCATATATACTTATTAGTAGAATTCATGATTAATTAGTACAAATGCGTAGTACTGTGTTTTTTGATAGTGTAGAAATCTAGACTTAATAGAAATATATTTGCAAGAGTATGTGCGAGGCTATTTATTAATTGATATGTTTTTCTTATTCAGAAATTGCCAAAGAACCTATCTGTGAGTTGTGGTATCGAGCCTGATGAAGAAGGCTCAGCTGGACTACGCCTTACCGCAAGGGGCTCCGTCACCACCTGTACTTACCGCATGGACACAGACGGTCGCACACACTTAAACTCGGTTGGGTGGAAGAGATTCCTCGTTGGCAAGAATCTTCGTGTTGGACAGGCCATCCTAATTACTATTAGGAACACCCACCGCCCAGGCTTGAGGATGATGATCGTCGTTGATATCATCTAGAACTACATATGTGTGTGTGGCTGTATCATCTAGAACTACATATGATGATCGTCGTCGATATCATGTAGAACTACATATGATGATCGTCGTCGATATCATCTAGAACTACATATGATGATCGTCGTCGTTATCACCTAGTACTGCTTGAGGATGCATGTTGAGTATATATGAAATTGTTATCTAGTACTCCCTCCGTTCCAAATTACTCGTTGTGGTTTTAGTTCAAATTTGAACTAAAACCACGATGAGTAATTTGGAACCGAGGGAGTACTACCTAGTACCTATAATGCTTTATGAAATTGATATCTAGTAGTACCTAGTATCTGGAAATTGCAGTTTATTGAAGCTGAAACGGGGTAGGAAGCCGGGGGAAATGATGAAAGATATAGCAGTAGCACGGGGCTAGGAAATCGCTACAACTAATTAATAGTAGCGCGTTCCGGAAAAGGGCTGCTGATATAGTCAATAGTAGTAGCGTGGGTACAGACCGCGCTACTAGTAACAGTTAGCTGTAGTGCCTTATTGGTAGCGCGGCTGCCCGTGCTGCTGATAGCCTCAACCCGCGCTACTACTAGGGTTTTCCCTAGTAGTGTGTACCCTCTACTTGAACATGGTGCTTTATGCTTCATATTATTATCCAATGATTGATGTCCTATGATGTCTGAGTAGATTTTTGTTGTCCTATCTGTAATTGGTGAATTGCTATGATTGGTTTAATTTGCTTGTGGTTATGTTGTTGTCCTTTGGTGCCCATCATATGACCGCGCGCGTGGATCACACCATAGGGTTAGTTGTATGTTGATAGGACTATGTATTGGAGGGCAAGAGTGACAGAAGCTTCAACCTAGCATAGAAATTGATGCATACGGGATTGAAGGGGGACCAATATATCTTAACGCTATGGTTGGGTGTCACAACCCCAGTTCAGGCCTTGCCTGCCTTTGCATTAGCCTCCATGCATCATGTCTAAATTTTATGAAACTTTGAAATGGGGGCTGATAAACCCTAGCAGTAAATGAAATTCAACTAGGGTCCAAATAAAATCATTTTCAATGAACCTGAAATGCCCTTCTAAAATATTCATCATCTTTGCCTTGGTCTTAAACCTCTGACAAAAATGGTGCACATATTTCTAGGACATCATAGGGTCACTGCATTAAATCATACTCTATTTGCATTTGGGCATTTAAATGCTGTAAAATATTTTAAATGTCCAAATAATCCTAAACTGAAATGTTCCATGATGGTTATATCCTATACAGTGGACATGAGCAGTTTGGTGATTTTTGAAAGTGTTTAGGTATTTTTAATAAAGCCAAAACAATTGCAGAAAATAGAAAACAGGAAGTTTTAGAAAAGAGAGAGAGAGGAAGCTTACCCGGACCACCTACCTAACTGGGCCGGCCCACCTGGCCCGTGCCAGTCATCACCTACCTCTGCCAGTAGGCAGAGGAGGGAGACAGCGCACGCGCGCCCGTGCGCCACCTCTTGCTTCGCGCTGGCGAGCTCTCCCTCCCCCCCCTCGCCCCACGGAGACGCCGTGAGACCTCTCTCCCCTCCCACTCACTCGCTGCTCCCTCTCCCCTCCTCTGTTCCTCTCCCGCAGCACACCCGAACGCGCTCGTCACCGCCGCTCGCTGTCACCGCGGCCACCGTCCACCACTCGCCTCGCTGACGCGTCCGGAAGAACCGCAACACCTCCCACGTCCCTTCCGCCGACTCACGCCTCGCCGGAAGCCCTGCTCCATCGTCACTGCGTCGTCTTCAACCTCTCGTTCGCCGAGATCGCCGGCAACCTCCCGTCGTCACCAGCCCCTCCCCGAGCTCGACGAGGCCACCGCTGCAACCGCCGTGAGCTCCCAAACTGAACCCCCCTTTCCTCCGACCCGTTTGCACGCTGTAGCCGCGTCCCGCCTGTGACCGAATGCGCCGTCGCTTGCGCTCGCCGCCGATGACGCTCCGGCGACCAAATGGTCTGCCCGGCGCGTCCAACCCACTCACCGCATCACGTAGGGCACCGCTAGCGCCTCAGCTCGCTTGCTCGCACACCGCAACGCTGCCCGCACCCACACCCGAACTCTTGCGGCCGCAACCGAGCTTGCCGCTGTCGACTCCAGCCACCCCAGGCCCAACCACGGCCACAAAGGGACGCGTCGTTGCGCCAGCTACCCGTAGAGCCCAACGGCGCCTCGAACGGTGCCCCGTAGAGGAAACCCGAGGCATAAGAGCACCGCTGACCTCGCCGGCGGCTAACCGCCGGCGTGTTAGGCCTGTTGACCAGGGGTTTGACCTCCCCTGGGTCATTGACATGTGGGGCCAGCCCCTACTAATTTCCTAGTTTAGGTTTAACTAAAATAGGATTAGCCCCTATGACACTGACAAGCGGGCCCCACGTCCAGGTTTGACCTGGACCGCCCAGTTGACTTGCTGACGTCACTGTGACGTAATGCTGACGCTATAAATCATTTTCTGGATTTATTCTTATTCAGGAAATTCCAGAAAATCCTATAAACTTCTAAAAATCATAGAAAATAATCTATAGCTCAGAATGAAAAGATTTATATATGAAAAATGATCAAAAAAAATCCAATCTATCCATCTGTACTGGTTTCATGCATGTCAGAGCAACCTAACCTTGCTGTTTTAGATGAAACAAGATAATGCACTTATATGAGTTCATATTTTGAGTTTGCATTTGAATCGTTGATTCAAATGAACTCAAACCACCCTGTTCAAATCTGCATTAGCCAAAACACACTCATTTTGCCATGTCATGATCATGCATCATATTGTGCATTGCATTGATTGTGTTCTTCCTTGTTTGCCGGTAATTGTCCCCTCTCACTAGACGTGGTTTCAACGATGAGATCGATGACACTGATGAAGAGCTATACTATCTTCAGAAGTGCGAGGCAAGCAAACCCCCTTGTTCATTCCGATACATGACTCCCTCGCCAGGTCGTGGCAGACTCCCTCGCCAGGCACGACTCCCTCGCCTCGCCAGGCTTCCGCTTGACGGTTGCCGAGATACACGACGTGTAAATGGTGGTAAGTGGCGAGAGCGTGTGTGAAGAAGTACACCCCTGCAGGGTTAACATCATCTATTCGAATAGCCTTGTCCGCGAAAAAGGACTTCTGGGTTGCCTGTACAGTTCATAGACAAGTGAAAGTGGATACTCTAAAATGCGCAAGATAAGCGTGAGTGCTATGGATGGCGTTCTCGTAGGGAGACGGGGCGGATCCATAGTGGTGTATTGATATGGTGAATATGTGGACTCGTGTGCGCCACATCAACAGAGTTACTTGCAGTTGTAGATCAGGTTAGCCACCGAGTCAAAGCTGGCTTGCTGTAGTTAAAATCCACCACCCCTTTGTTGATACCGATGCATATGTAGTTAGTTCTGATGTAAGTCTTGCTGGGTACATTTGTACTCACGTTTGCTTATTTTATGTTTTGCAGAGAGACTTCAGTCTCGCTAGTAGTTCCGCATGGACTTTGACGTTTAGCTTGTTACCTCAGCTACGATCTTGTACCCTTGGGAGGGTCTTGTAGATAGTCAGGCTTCTTAGCCTTCTTCATTTGTAGTTGTCTGTACTCAGACAAGTTAAGCTTCCGCATGTGTTTGTTGCTTGTATGCTCTGTATGTTGGGTCATCAGACCCATGTTTGTAATATCTGGCTCTTCGGAGCCTAATGAATAATACTTTGAGTCGTAGAGTTTTTGTTGTGATGCCACGTTGTAGTTACACATATCGAGCATATTGTGTGTATGATTGAAATGCTTGGTATGTTTGGGATCCGACAACCTAGTTGTTTATCCTCGGTAGTCTCTCTTATGGGGAAATGTAGTCTTGTGCTTCCATGAGCCATAGTAGTCCGCTACAGCCCGGTTCACCGGAGTCGTGCTAGCCCAGCACTACTGCTCCGAAACACTTGATTGGCCGGCATGTGATTCACTTCGTTCCTGTGTCTGTCCCTTCGCGGAAATGTCATGCAGTGACATCCGGAGTCCTGCCTAGCCTGCTACAGCCCGGTTCACCGGAGTCCTATTAGCCCAGTGCTACAGCCCGGATTCGCACGTTGCTGACCGACATGCTCGATGTTGATTCATGTATGCCTGTCCCCGTAAGTTAGTGCCACTTTGGGTTCACGACTAGTCATGTCGGCCCGGGTTCTCTGTCATATGGATGCTAGCGACACTATCATATACGTGAGCCAAAAGGCGCAAACGGTCCCAGGCCATGGTAAGGCGACACCCATGGGAATACCATGCGTGAGGCCGCAAAGTGATATGAGGTGTTACCGGCTAGATCGATGTGACTTGGAATCGGGGTCCTGACAGCTTTGGTATCAGAGCCTGACTGCCTGTAGGATTACCAAGCCAAACTGGTCAAAGTCGAGTCTAGAAATGCTTTAGTTATATAAGGGAATTGGTTGTGGAAGGGAACGTAAGGCTCTTTTTACTCCTTATACCCTATGTCCTTCTGATCTGAGTCATCCTCTTCCTTTCTACGGGGATTAAGAACTAGGCCTTCTCATCTATCTATCAGGATGACGAGTTACTATGATAGAGACTTATAGGATTGATGGATTTAAGCCCCAGTTCAGTTTCTACTACTTCCGTGTGTTCATAGTTGGTCGGAATCTTGATATTGTGCTTCTGAGTGGTTATGCCACTATTTTGCAGGATGTCTCAAATCTTTTTGAGCATTTACAACCGTTATGCTGTCCGAGTCATCCTAGGTTTCTAAACAGTCTGATGCATTTGCAAATCCCTTCTTTCCGTTCCCGATGTTTCTTTGGGCCGGTTTAACCACACTAAACGGTCTGTTGAGGTACTCCATTGCCTTGACATATATGTTGGAGCTAGTATTATGACCCTAGGAATCCTAGAGAACCACCTAGTAATTTTGCAATGCTTTATATTCCTAGTGTGATGATTCTGGTCATCATTATCGAGAGCATCCCGTGATGCCACTTAGTAGTAGGTATTCTACTCCTGGGTTTCTAAACCCGAGATTTACCCTACTTACTTCATGTTGATAGTTTGCTAGTTCCTTTAGGATATTAGTAACCTTGCGATAGTACTCGAGGTCCGTGGTATTTCCTTCTTCCAAATACCATGAACTGCTTATGGCAGAAGTTCTTTGAACCAAATGATCACAACAAGAGTGCTCTTGATGAGTTCTCCATTCTGCATTGTGAATCTGTCAGTCCTACCTTTCTGTATGGATTATCTTGAAGAAATATGTTGAACTTGTTTGACATACTATATCTATGCACCCGCAACTCAGAAAACCATATGTTCCTTTGAGTTGTCTCTCTTTAGTTGTATCCTGACCCTCGTCTATCAATTGATAGTCAAGAGTATGTGTGCATTCGTTCACCGATACCTATTACTCTTGTGGTTTGTCAAGCCATTCTATTCCAGAATGACTAGGAGAAGCAAACTCCAGTACCTCATCCATATCCAGGATTGGGTCAAAGCAGTTGTGTTCCGCAGATCAAATATTAATCCAGCTTTTGTTCTGTTCTACCTTGGAGTATTACCATCCTTATATTAAGATTATCATGGGAATTGCACACCATCCTATGAACTCTTGATACAGTGATACTTCTCGCCATCATTATTCATTCCTCGGTTCCAAGTTATTGTAACCGGAACTCCAACAAGTGAATCATGATGTGTGAAATCTATACTCCTAGCAACTCCGTTGCCTGGTAGTTAAATGGACAATAACCTCATTCTTAGCGCGTTGATTATTGAATCATCACCCTAAGGTTGATCGTGCTACCTAGTCCATATTTCTGGTGCATTCCTCGATCAAGGAGTTAGAATTGTGTCAATCCTTGCTTAATTGATGACATCATCTTGCCTCGAAAGCAAGATTGCTCCCGAGCTTAATAACATATCGGTGGTTCGTGACTTTCCGAATATCTTCTCGGGAGTGCTACCAGGTTGTCACCTGACCGCTATGTTAAGTTCGTGATCAAGTTGGTTTCTTGTAAACCACCCCTTCTCCAAGAATCCGTGTTGGATATCCCTGAGCTGGTTGGTTAAGCTAAACAACAACTTGGAGAGTTGGAAGATAAAAGCTTGTCTAACTTAGTTCATTCCAAAGGGTTATCCTTGTGTGTGTATGTTGAAGAAAGATGATATCTTCATCGATTGATCCTCGTGATAAATTGTTGGCGCTATTGTCCTATCCAATCTTTGATTTGACCGTGGGCTATCATCAAATCAAATCAGAACCAACGATGTTCGTAGTGTTGTCTTACTCGTGGTTGATCCCTCAAGCATACACCATTATATCTTTTGGGTCTGACCAATGCTATCATCTTGTTCACCTAATTGTGGAATTCCACTTATATGGAAGCCTGGATGGATTGTTGTTGAGCCCATTGACAACATTTTCATCCTGTCCATGATTCATGTTGAACATCTAAGCTAGTGTTGGAAACTTGTGTAAGCATTTTCCTCGTGCCAGCTCATGAAGGATATGTTTGGATGTAAGTAGTGACTTCCTCTTAGTTCACGTGCATTGATGCAAGTTGCCGCCGTGAATTTGAGAAAGTTTGTTTTGCCTCCTCCGGAATCATCCCAAGTCAGTCATGCATATGTGCGAAGTATTCTGTGGTTTGGAGACTTGCAACCTTCATTCCATATGTATTCCCTAGCACCTCAAGCCACTGATTGATTTGTTCAAGGAACAGGAGTTTGTTGTGCTAATACTAGTTCATGCCCAAGATTCCGTTATCCTCGATGATGGTTCCCAACCTGAACTCGGTAGTGTTTTATTGAAAGACTACTATGTGGTCATGCTTTTCTGGGACATCGTGTTCACATGTGTGTAGCAGAACCCGCTCATGTTTTGGAGCTTGCTACCGTAGTTCATTTCCCGAGAATCTCGCAACGTCGTCTCGTCGATTTGTGTTGCAAACTTTCATTTTTCTCTCTAGACTTGATGGGTCTAGAATATGCTGACACCAACCAGATCTGAATCTCAGGCAGATATGATGGTTGGAACGTTTCCCAAGAACTATAATATTGGTCTCTCTGTAACCGGTAAAGTGGATGCCGTGGCCAACACACCCAGCCGGAAGACCTATTATTGTAGTATCTTGCTTGAAGAAGTTGGCCACTCCCCATAAGGATCTCGTAGAATTTATTCCAGTAGTTGTTCCTTATAGATTTTTGTGTTCCCGAAGTCCGACCTTTTACTAGATGTTCTAGATATAAAACCATATCTATGAATGGATTACGCTAGCACATCAAGGAGAACATTAGAAGCGGAGTGCTAAATGTCTCTCGGTCGATCATCCAGATTCTGTTTCCTTAGCCTTGCTAAGGTGAAATCTGAGAAGGTGTTATCTTCCTTTGTATCCGCATCATCCATCACTATTCATCATGGTAGTATGATGTGTTGCTAGGATCCCCGACACGGATGTTGGTAAGACCTTGATGAGTATGGAAATGTGCAAGTTCTTGAGAGCACACTCAGTCACTAGGTTATATCCTCGGCATTATCTGGAATGTGTTCTCCGCTTGCTGAGTTGTCTTGTAACTCTAGTTTCCTTCCAAACTGAGTATGCCATTTCTCCGAACTCCTTCAAACAATCGTTTGGGAATTGCCTTAGGCTGGTATAGAGAATTTCAATGATCTCTGAATCAAAAGTAATTCTTTTTCCACTTAAGGGAATATTTCTGTAAGCCACCTTCCCTAAGGTGCCATTATGGAATCATGGCAGATAACTCCTTGTTATCTTGAAACCATGCACCATCTTGTTCAGCGTGGAATTGTGCTTATCAACTAGAACCTTCGTCATCTGTTTCACTCCATCCCTCTAGATGTATGCTTCGTGTCTCAGCTCGAGAAATGTTGCGATGTCTCACTCGTGAGTTGATCCTGAGTTGTTCGATCTTCGAGAAGATCGATCCTTCTAGAGTTTCCTTCTCCTCTTGTTGTCATGTTGGCTGGAGTTCTCAGAGCAAGACGACGAGACAAAGATGATGATTGAATCAACGCCTTATGAATTGCAACCTGGATCGTGAAGATTATGTTAGTTTGCGTTTCCCCTTCATCTTACCCTACGCTTGAATCTCGGGACGAGATTCTTGTTTAGTGGGGGTTAGTTGTCACAGCCCCAGTTTAGGCCTTGCCTGCCTTTGCATTAGCCTCCATGCATCATGTCTAAATTTTATGAAACTTTGAAATGGGGGCTGATAAACCCTAGCAGTAAATGAAATTCAACTAGGGTCCAAATAAAATCATTTTCAATGAACCTGAAATGCCCTTCTAAAATATTCATCATCTTTGCCTTGGTCTTAAACCTCTGACAAAAATGGTGCACATATTTCTAGGACATCATAGGGTCACTGAACTAAATCATACTCCATTTGCATTTGGGCATTTAAATGCTGTAAAATATTTTAAATGTCCAAATAATCCTAAACTGAAATGTTCCATGTTGGTTATATCCTATACAATGGACATGAGCAGTTTGGTGATTTTTGAAAGTGTAGGTATTTTTAATAAAGCCAAAACAATTGCAGAAAATAGAAAACAGGTAGTTTCAGAAAAGAGAGAGAGAGGAAGCTTACCCGGACCACCTACCTGACTGGGCCGGCCCACCTGGCCCATGCCAGTCATCACCTACCTCTGCCAGTAGGCAGAGGAGGGAGACAGCGCACGCGCGCCCGTGCGCCACCTCCTGCTTCACGCTGGCGAGCTCTCCCTTCCCCCCTCGCCCCACGGAGACGCCCTGAGACCTCTCTCCCCTCCCCCTCACTCGCTGCTCTCTCTCCCTCCTCTGTTCCTCTCCCCGCAGCACACCCGAACGCGCTCGTCACCGCCGCTCGCTGTCACCGCGGCCACCGTCCACCACTCGCCTCGCTGACGCGTCCGGGAGAACCGCAACACCGCCCACGTCCCCTCCGCCGACTCACGCCTCGCCGGAAGCCCTGCTCCATCGTCACTGCGTTGTCTTCAACCTCTCGGTCGTCGAGATCACCGGTGACCTCCCGTCGTCACCAGCCCCTCCCCGAGCTCGACGAGGCCACCGCTGCAACCGCCGTGAGCTCCCAAACCGAACCCCCCTTTCCTCCGACCCATTTGCATGCTGTAGCCACGTCCCGCCTATGACCGAACGCGCCGTCGCTTGCGCTCGCTGCCGATGACGCTCCGGCGACCAAATGGTCTGCCCGGCGCGTCCAACCCACTCACCGCATCACGTAGGCCACCGCTAGTGCCTCAGCTCGCTTGCTCGCACACCGCAACACTGCCCGCACCCATGCCCGATCTCTGGCGGCCGCAACCAAGCTCGCCGCCGTCGACTCCGGCCACCCCAGGCCCAACCACGCCCACCAACGGACGCGCCGTTGCGCCAGCTACCCGTAGAGCCCAACGGCGCCTCGAACGGTGCCCCGTAGAGGAAACCCGAGGCACAAGAGCGCCGCTGACCTCGCCGGCGGCTAACTGCCGGCGTGTTAGGCCTGTTGACCAGGGGTTTGACCTCCCCTAGGTCATTGACATGTGGGGCCAGCCCCTGCTAATTTCCTAGTTTAGGTTTAACTAAAATAGGATTAGCCCCTGTGACAGTGACACGCGGGCCCCACCGTCCAGGTTTGACCTGGACCGCCCAGTTGACTTGCTGATGTCACTGTGACGTAATGCTGATGCTATAAATCATTTTATGGATTTATTCTTATTCAGGAAATTCCAGAAAATCCTATAAACTTCTAAAAATCATAGAAAATAATCTATAGCTCAGAATGAAAAGATTTATATATGAAAAATGATCAGAAAAATCCAATCTATCCATCTGTACTGGTTTCATGCATGTTAGAGCAACCTAACCTTGCTGTTTAGATCAAACAAGATAATGCACTTATATGAGTTCAAATTTTGAGTTTGCATTTGAATCGTTGATTCAAATGAACTCAAACCACCCTGTTCAAATCTGCATTAGCCAAAACACACTCATTTTGCCATGTCATGATCATGCATCATATTGTGCATTGCATTAATTGTGTTCTTCCTTGTTTGCCGGTAATTGTCCCCTCTCACTAGACGTGGTTTCAACGATGAGATCGATGACACTGATGAAGAGCTATACTATCTTCAGAAGTGCGAGGCAAGCAAACCCCCTTGTTCATTCTGATACAATCCCACTCTCTCGCTCCTGCTCTCTTTTACTGCATTAGGACAACAACGATTCAACTGTTACATGCTGCGGTAGTTGAACCCCTTTCTTCTGCATGACCTGTCCTTGCCACAGTAAATAGATGAAACCCACTAGCATGAGTAGGAGTGGTTTGAGCCATGATGTGCCTACTCATTCATGCTTGTTTATCATGCCTGCTACTGCTTAGAGTTGAGTCAGGTCTGATTCATCGGGGAGGAATTGGAATGTGGTGAACATGTCCTACTGTTGAGAGCTAAGTGTGTGAACACGATTTGGTACAGGTAGCGGTGAGAGGCCATGTAGGATTACATGGTGGGTTGTCTCATTGAAGCCGTCCTCAGGAACTGAGTTCTGTGTTTGTGATCCATGAACAGCTACTACCACGCATTGGAATGCTTAAGTGCCCCTCTCGACTTATTAATCAACATGATCTCTGTCCAGGAGTTGCAACTAGTTTCTGGTGTTTGTAGGTAGTGTTAGTAGTCTACCAAGTGGCACCCGGTATAGGTGGGCTTGGGACAGACTAGGCACCATGGCCGAGTATACCAAGCGCCGCCCGTTTGGTGGGCTTGGAACCCTGTACACATCGTTTGGGGCCGTGAGCGACACCCCGGCCGGATCTCCTTGCGGATGGAACTCGAATAGGCGATAAACCTGGACTAGAGACTTGTGTGGTTAGTCAGGTCGTGGCCGACTCCCTCGCCAGGCTTCCGCTTGAAGGTTGCCGAGATACACGACGTGTACATGGTGGTAAGTGGCGAGAGCGTGTGTGAAGAAGTACACCCCTGCAGGGTTAACATCATCTATTCGAATAGTCGTGTCCGCGGAAAAGGACTTCTGGGTTGCCTGTATAGTTCATAGACAAGTGAAAGTGGATACTCTGAAATGCGCAAGATAAGCGTGAGTGCTATGGATGGCATTCTCTTAGGGAGACGGGGGCGGATCCATAGTGGTGTATTGATATGGTGAATATGTGGACTCATGTGCGCCACCTCAACAAAGTTACTTGCAGTTGTAGATCAGGTTAGCCACCGAGTCAAAGCTGGCTTGCTGCAGTTAAACTCCACCACCCCTTTGTTGATACCGATGCATATGTACTTAGTTCTGATGTATGTCTTGCTGGGTACATTTGTACTCACGTTTGCTTATTTTATGTTTTGCAGAGAGACTTCAGTCTCGCTAGTAGTTCCGCGTGGACTTCGACGTTTAGCTTGTTACCTCAGCTATGATCTTGTACCCTTGGGAGGGTCTTGTAGATAGTCAGGCTTCTCATCCTTCTTAATTTGTAGTTGTCTGTACTCAGACAAGTTAAGCTTCCTCATGTGCTTGTTGCTTGTATGCTATGTATGTTGGGTCATCAGACCCATGTTTGTAATATCTGGCTCTTCGGAGCCTAATGAATAATACTTTGAGTCGTAGAGTTTTTGTTGTGATGCCACGTTGTAGTTACACATATCGAGCATATTGTGTGTATGATTGAAATGCTTGGAATGTTTGGGATCCGACAACCTAGTTGTTTATCCTTGGTAGCCTCTCTTATGGGGAAATGTAGTCTTGTGCTTCCATGAGCCATAGTTGTCCGCTACAGCCCGGTTCACCGGAGTCCTGCTAGCCCAGCACTACTGCTCCGAAACACTTGATTGGCCGGCATGTGATTCACTTCGTTCCTGTGTCTGTCCCTTCGGGGAAATGTCATGCGGTGACATCCGGAGTCCTGCCTAGCCTGCTACAGCCCGGTTCACCGGAGTCCTGTTAGCCCAGTGCTACAGCCCGGATTCGCACGCTGCTGACCGACATGCTCGATGTTGATTCATGTATGCCTGTCCCCGTAAGTTAGTGCCACTTTGGGTTCACGACTAGTCATGTCGGCCCGGGTTCTCTGTCATATGGATGCTAGCGACACTATCATATACGTGAGCCAAAAGGCGCAAAGTGTCCTGGGCCATGGTAAGGCGACACCCATGGGAATACCGTGCGTGAGGCCGCAAAGTGATATGAGGTGTTACCGGCTAGATCGATGTGACTTGGAATCGGGGTCCTGACATTGGCTTTTACCTTAATGAACGTTAGTAGTTGCGGATGCTTGCTAATAGTTCCAATCATAAGTGCATAGAATTCCAAGTCAGGGATGACATGCTAGCAGTGGACTCTCCCACATAAAACTTGCTATCGGTCTAGTAAAGTAGTCAATTGCTTAGGGACAATTTCGCAACTCCTACCACCACTTTTCCACACTCGCTATACTAACTTTATTGCTTCTTTACCTAAACAGCCCCTAGTTTTTATTTACGTGCTCTTTATATTCTTGCAAACCTATCCAACAACACCTACAAAGTACTTCTAGTTCCATACTTGTTCTAGGTAAAGCGAACGTCAAGCGTGCGTAGAGTTGTATCGGTGGTCGATAGAACTTGAGGGAATATTTGTTCTACCTTTAGCTCCTCGTTGGGTTCGACACTCTTACTTATCGAAAGAGGCTACAATTGATCACCTATACTTGTGGGTTATCAATCCGTCGCGTGTTCACGAAGAATACCACCCTGAAACTCTCTCTTCGCAGCAGAGGGAGGAACTGCACCGCCGCAACGTGGAGGCGCTCCACACTCCCATCGTCGGAGAAACCTCTGAGGCTCGGGCCTTGGAGGCCATGCGCCTGGCCACCTTGGCTGAGCGCACTCGACTGGAGAACCTTCAGCATGCACTCGACGAACGCGCTCGGCAGCAGATCCCTGAGTCCAGTCGACGGCAATAATTGTTCCCGCCTTAACCTCAGGTATACCGCACTCAGATTTAGAATCTCACGGCTGCAGCTTGTATAGCAGAGTCCATCCAGCCGTCCCAGTCAGAGGCTGGACGAGGTTTGATGCAGATCTGGACACTACTCCGGGCAGCAGGAGAGCAAAACACAACAGTTTCTCAGTCGCGCAAGAGAATCCATAGCAAATCTGTGGTGGCTGACACAGTCCAGTCGGCTCATAGCCCTAGATCGCCTCTGCGGTGTGAGGGACGTGGGCATCGCCAAGATCAGTACTTGAGTCGGAACCACGAATAGTACGATCATCGGCTCGACCGCGATGACCACCGTCGAGTGCCTACGCCCCCTCCGAGATGCGGATCATATGCGCCCCGGCATAATGATGACAAGAGCCCGTACAGTGACGAGCGGAGGTTGCCAGTCGATCCCAGAGAGCCAGGATTTGATGCGAGGTCAATTCTGGTGCAAGGCTTGGTCGACAGGAACCGAGCACACAGAGAGGGGCAGGACAGAGATCGCCCGACTGGAAGCAGAGTGCATGTTTCTGGTCCCGAGTGTTTTAGCAGAGCCATCAGAGCTGCGGAGATCCCTCCCAACTTCAGGTTGGTGACTGGAGTTAGTAAGTTCACTGGTGGGACGAAGCCTGACACTTGGCTTGAGGATTACCGAGTGGCTGTTCAGATAGGTGGTGCTAATGATGAGGTGGCTATGAAGCACCTCCCCCTGATGCTTGAAGGATCAGCTAGAGCTTGGCTGAATCAGTTGACTCCAGGCAGTATATTCAGCTTGGGAGAGTTAGCCCGAGTGTTTGTCAGAACGTTCGAGGGCACATGCAAACGACCTGCAGGGTTGGCAGAATTGCAGCATTGTGTACAAAAACCGAATGATACTTTGAGGGATTACATCCAGAGGTGGACCACTTTGCATCACACAGTGGAGAATGTGTCTCAGCATCAAGCAGTTTGCACCTTCAAAGAGGGCGTTCGGTATCGGGAGCTTAACCCGAAATTCGGTCGGACATGAGACATGACCCTGACCCGAATGATGGAAATAGCCACTCGGTACGCGAATGGCGAAGAAGAAGACCGACTCCGCAGTGGTAAGAGCAAACCAGTCTTCCTAGGACACTGGAGGAGGTAATTCCAATCGGAAGCAAAAGCGCAAAGCAGAGCCTGCAGGTCCGGGAGAGGTTGCAGTCGCGACCCAAGGAAAATAGGGAAAGCCTAAAGGGCCCTGGATCCCCAAGAAGGTAAAATATCAAGCAGGAAATGATGTGTTGGATTTGCCCTGTCACATTCACACCAAGAAGGATGAAGAGGGTAATCTGATTTATCCCAAACATACCACTCGACAGTGTCGACTCCTTATCCAGCAGTTTCGAGAGAAACAACCCAGTGAGAAAGAGAAGGAATCTGATAAGGATGAGGACAAGGAAGAGGATGATGATGATTTTCCCAATGTCAATTCTACTTTGGTGATCTTTGCTGACATTGAAAGCAAAAGCCGACTGAAGGTCATCAACAGGGAAGTATACATGGTTGCTCCGGCAACAACGACCTATTTGAAGTGGTCAAATACTCCCATCACATTCGACCAGTCCGACCACCCCCCGCGCGTCGCCACCCCTGGGAGGCAAGCGTTAGTGGTCGAGCCAGTCGTTGGCGGCACCCGACTGACCAAAGTCTTGATGGCTGGCGGCAGTGGTTTGAACATTTTGTATGCTGAGACCCTCCAAGGGATGGGCATTCCGATGTCCAAGCTCAGCGAGAGCAACATGCGGTTCCACGGAGTCATCACTGGAAAGAAAGCCGATTCACTCGGCCAGATCACTCTTGACGTGGTTTTTAGTGATTCAAAGAATTATCGTAAGGAAAAGTTGACATTTGAAGTTGTGGATTTTCATAGTGCTTATCATGCTATCCTTGGTAGAACTGCATATGCTCGTTTCATGGCTCGACCGTGTTACGTGTACCTCAAGCTGAAGATGCCTGGCCCTAGGGGCGTGATCACAGTCACTGGTAATCGGCAACGAGCAGAAGAGTGCCTCTAGAAGGGCTCAAAGATTGCCGATGAACAAATGGTAGCAATAGAAATGGAAGAATACAAGAAGACTGCAGATCCGAGTGATTTGTTGAGACCTAAGAAGCCTTCTTCAGACTCTGCATTTCAATCGTCTGGTGAAACAAAGTCAGTTCATATTCACCCGACCGATCCCAATGCTGCTCCGACTCATATCTCAACAACACTCGACAGCAAATAGGAAGAAGCGCTCATCCAGTTCCTCCGTGAGAACTGGGATATCTTCGCATGGAAACCTTCTGACATGCCGGGTGTACCCAGGGGACTGGCTGAGCACCATTTGCGAGTCGACCCAAAGGCAAAACCTGTCAAAGAGCATCTTCGACGGTCCGGCATGGAGAAAAGAAAGGCAATTGGCGAGGAAGTGGCTCGGCTTCTGGCAGCAGAGTTCATCCGAGAGATTTACCACTCCGAGTGGCTCGCCAACGTCGTCATGGTTCCCAAGAAAGATGATTCACTCTGTATGTGTATTGACTTCAAGCATATCAATCGGGACTGCCCAAAAGATCACTTCCCTCTTCCCCGCATCGATCAGATAGTCGACTCGACTGCGGGATGTGAGCGATTGTCCTTTCTGGACGCATATTTCGGGTACCATTAGATCCGACTGTATGGACCCGATGAAATAAAAACAGCCTTCATCACCCCGTTCGGGTGCTTTTGCTATGTTATTATGCCCTTTGGTCTCAAGAATGCCGGTGCCACATTCATGCGCATGATTCAGAAGTGCCTGCTCACTCAAATCAGTCGGGATATGGAAGCATACATGGATGGCATCGTGGTTAAGTCACGTGAAGGTTCCGGCCTGCTGACTGACCTCGCTGAAACCTTTGCCAATCTGAGGAGATATGATATCAAGCTTAATCCGTTGAAGTGTACATTCGGGGTTCCAGGTGGAAAGTTACTCGGTTTCCTCGTTTCCGAACGTGGGATCGATGCAAACCCAGAGAAAGTTGGTGCAATACTCCGAATGAAACGCCCTGTGCGTGTACACGGCGTTCAGAAGCTTACTGGTTGTTTGACCGCTTTGAGTCGATTCATCTCTCGTCTCGGTGAAAAGGCATTGCCTCTTTACCGATTGATGAAGAAATCTGATAAGTTCGAGTGGACTCCTGAAGC
This sequence comes from Triticum aestivum, assembly GCF_018294505.1. Lineage (NCBI taxonomy): Eukaryota > Viridiplantae > Streptophyta > Magnoliopsida > Poales > Poaceae > Triticum > Triticum aestivum. The sequence continues at coordinate 540,819,680 of NC_057814.1, forward strand.
TGACGCAGCGTTTGCAGAGCTCAAAACCCTGCTTTCCACCCAGCCGGTGCTCGCTGCTCCAATCAGCAAAGAGCCTTTACTGCTTTATATTGCAGCCACTGGACAAGTTGTCAGTACAGTACTCACGGTCGAGCGGGAAGAAGAAGGTAAAGCCTACAAGGTTCAACGCCCATTGTACTATATTTCTGAAGTCTTAACTCCATCCAAGCAGAGATATCCGCATTATCAGAGGCTTGTCTACGGAATTTACTTGACCACGAAGAAGGTTGCACATTATTTCTCAGATCATTCGATCACAGTCGTCAGCGATGCTCCATTGTCAGAAATTTTGAACAACAGAGATGCGACTGGTCAAGTGGCAAAGTGGGCGATTGAACTCCTTCCATTGGATATCAAGTTTGAGGCAAAGAAAGCAATCAATTCCCAAGCAATAGCAGATTTCCTCGTTGAGTGGATTAAGGAGCAGCAACCGACTCAGATTCACTCGAAACATTGGACTATGTTCTTTGATGGATCCAAGATGCTGAATGGTTCTGGTGCTGGAGTAGTCCTGGTATCCTCGCAAGGCGACAAACTCAGTTACGTTCTCCAGATTTACTTTGATTCCTCCAACAATGAAGCTGAATATGAAGCACTTTTGTATGGGTTGTGTATGGCCATTTCAATCGGCGTCCGTCGCCTAATGGTCTACGGCGACTCAGATTTGGTGGTTAATCAAGTGATGAAGGAGTGGGATATCAGGGGCCCAGCTATGACTGACTATTGCAATGTAGTGAGAAAGTTAGAAAAGAAGTTTGAAGGGCTAGAGCTCCATCACATTCCCCAACTGAAGAACCAAGCAGTTGATGACCTGGCAAAGATAGGTTCTTAGAGCATCTTCACACACCATCAGTTCAAGAGGATCCCTTCACAGAAGAGCCCCCACAGCCTAAGAGCTCGACTGATCCGACTGAAGTCGAAATTCTAGCTGTAGTCGACTTAGTCATGGAGGTTTTGGTCGTCATTCCTGATTGGACAGTACCATACATTGCGTATATTCTCAGGAAGGAGCTTCCAGAAGATGAAGATGAGGCACGTCAGATTGTCCGTCGATCCAAAGCCTTCACGGTAATAGGTGGACAACTTTACAGAGAGAGTGTTACTGGAGTTGATCAGCGGTGCATCACGCCAGAAGAAGGTCGAATGATTCTCGACGACATCCACTCGGGGACCTGTGGTCACCATGCGTCCTCTCGGACCATTGTGGCCAAAGCATACCGAGCGGTATTCTATTGGCCGCGAGCAAATGAAATGGCAAAAGACATAGTCGACAAGTGTGAAGGCTGTCAGTTCTATTCCAACATGTCTCACAAACCTGCATCAGCCCTGAAGACCATTCCACTTGTCTGGCCCTTTGCAGTTTGGGGATTGGATATGGTTGGACCTCTGAGGACTGGCAGGAGTGGCTTCACTCATCTGCTTGTTGCAGTCGACAAGTTTACTAAGTGGATTGAAGCCAAACCCATCAAAAACCTCGACTCAAGTACCGCCGTCAGCTTCATCAGAGAGTTAACATTCAGGTATGGGGTCCCACACAACATCATCACGGACAACGGGTCAAACTTTGATTCAGATGAGTTCAGAGCTTTCTGTGCATTCCAAGGCACTCGGGTCGACTATGCTTCAGTCGCTCACCCGCAGTCGAATGGACAAGCAGAAAGGGCAAATGGTTTGATCCTCCAATGTCTGAAGCCCAGGTTGATGCATGACCTCAAACACGCGGCAGGTGCCTGGGTGGACGAGTTACCATCAGTACTGTGGGGTCTAAGGACAACGCCGAATTGGTCAACTGGTCGGACTCCCTTCTTCATGGTCTATGGAGCTGAAGCTGTGCTGCCGTCTGATTTACTCCACAATGCTTCGCGGGTAGAACTTTTCTCAGAAGCAGAAGCAGAACAAGCCCGGCAAGATGTTGTTGATCTTCTGGAAGAGGAAAGAGAGATGGCCCTGATCAGGTCGACCATTTATCAGCAAGACCTCCGTCATTTCCATGCTAGAAACGTGAGAGGTCGAGCATTTCAGGAAGGAGACCTCGTGCTCCGAGTGGATTAGCAATGGCCTCACAAACTTGCTCCCGCTTGGGAAGGCCCCTTCATCATCACCAAAGTGCTCCACAACGGAGCATACCACCTGTACGATGTGGAACACAAGAAAGACGAGCCACGCGCTTGGAATGGGGAGCTGCTCCGCCATTTTTATACTTAAGCATTCAGACTGTTGAGATGTAATAAGAAGTACCTTTCAGTTTGTTTATCAATGACATGGTTTTATAGTCTCCTAAATGATTGTCATTACTTATACATGTGTTCAAAATCCCCCAGTGGGTGGCTTAGCTGCGAATCCGATTCGCCTAAGTTTCAAAAAGAAATACCGAGTGAAGAGCAAGTCTCTCACTCAGGGGCTTAGCCGCGAACCCGATTTGCCTAAGTTTGAAAAATCCTAGCGAGTGAAGAGCCAGCCTCTCACTCGGGGGCTTAGCCGCGAACCCGATTCGCCTAAGTTTGAAAATCCTACCGAGTGAAGAGCCAGCCTCTCACTCGGGGGCTTAGCTGCAGTTCCGTACTCGCCTAAGTTTGAAAAAAACCCACCGAGTCAAGAGCAACCCTCTCACTCGGGGGCTTAGCTGCAGTTCCGTACTCGCCTAAGTTTGAAAAAATCCACCGAGTGAAGAGCAACCCTCTCACTCGGAGGCTTAGCTGCAGTTCCGTACTCGCCTAAGTTTGAAAAAATCCCACCAAGTGAAGAGCAACCCTCTCACTCGGGGGCTTAGCTGCAGTTCTGTACTCGCCTAAGTTTGAAAAAAAATCCCATCGAGTGAAGAGCAACCCTCTCACTCGAGGGCTTAGCTGCAGTTCCGTACTCGCCTAAGTTTGAAAAAATCCCACCGAGTGAAGAACAATCTTCTCACTCGGGGGCTTAGCTGCAGTTCCGTACTCGCCTAAGTTTGAAAAAATCCCACCGAGTGAAGAGCAACCCTCTCACTCGGGTGCTTAGCTGTAGTCTCGTACTCGCCTAAGTTAAAACATGCTTCGAGTGAAGAGCGATTCTCTCGCTCAGGAACTTGGCCACACGCTCCATCCTGATCCGCAAGGACGACGAGGTGCAGGTCGTCTGCGACCTTCTCCTTAGAGCTGCGCCACAAGTACAATGTGCGCTCCATCCTGATCCGCAAGGACGACGAGGTGCAGATCGTCAGCGACCTTCTCCTTAGAGCAGCGCCACAAATACAATGTGCGATCCATCCCGATCCGCAAGAACGATGAGGTGCGGGTCGTCCGCGACCCTCTCCTCAAAACTATATCACAAGTACCAAAGTCTATTTCGAGTGAAGATACAAGTTCCACTCGGAGATAAAGGAAAACACATTCAAGGATAAACCAAGTTCCGGACCGCAGATTAAAGTACTCGGGCATCAGACCCGAAGGAGTTTAACGGTTACAAAACCACTCGGCATACCGAGGCAAATTTAATCAGATCATAGAAGTTTGTTTACTCCGCGGGAGGAGGACTGGCAGGCTCAACGAACTCGTTCAGGTCGAGTCCATCTGCAATGCAAGTGGCAGCAGCAATAAAAGTCTCCATAAAGGACCGGAAGTTGAGCTTCATGGTGTTGGCAACCTTAATCGTTGCAAGCTTCTCTTCCTTGGCTTCTTTGAAGTGGACATGAACCAGAGACAGAGCCACGTCAGCGCCACAACGAGCAAACGACTTCTTCCATTCTTGCACTCGACTAGGTATCTCGTTAAGTCAAGTCATCAGAGACTCAAGGTCATTCTCGAATGTCTCCCTTGGCCAGAGTGCAGTATCAATCTGTGACACCGCCACTTTCAGTCGGGCAAGATAGTCCACGACGCTGGAAAGGCGAGACTCAAGTCGGAGCATGTTCATGGCAGCTTCATCTTTAACAGGGGAATTGATGGGGTCCAAGCTTGTCTCGATTCGCCCAGTTTCTTCCTCGAAGTTTTGATAGAATTCTGCACTCACAAAGAAATGATGAGTCGACGGCTTTATGATGAATCGAGGATAGCAAATCAGCCGGACAAGGAAAGGTACCTTCAAGCATAAGGAATAACTTCTTGGTGAGTCCTCCCAGATAAACCTCCAGCTCGTTCCTTCTCTGAGTGATATCACCAACTTTGTCGGTCAGAGCTCCCTTGTCTTTCTTCAGTCGCGTCACCTCCTTGTTAGCTTCGTCAAGAGCAGTCTTCAGCTTGGCATTTTCTTCCTCTAACTTCCCGACTGAAGCCAGCTTCTTGTCGGCAAGTGTTGTTTTCTCTTGCACTGTTTTTTGTGCTGCGGCAAGATCAAGGTCCTTCTGATCCAGAGCCTGCTTCATTTTTTCTGAAAAGAAATGACACTCGGTTCAGAAAGAGCAAATAACATTCGGTTCAGAAGAGAATCAGTCGACAAGTTTTCCATACCAGCAGCGTCATCCTTAGCCTTCCGCAAGTTCTCCTCTGCCAACTCCAGATCAAGATTGACCTGGATCTGCTTCTGCTCCAAGTCAGCAAACCGGGCTCCAAGCTCGCAAGATTTCTACGGTTAGAGGACAGTCAATTGACAGAAACAATAAAGTTAGTTCTAAGACTACTGCCGAATCAAACATTCAACAGTAGTCTCGGGGACTACACCTAGTGGGTGCACTCAGCATGCCCCCACTGGTCCAGGTTCCACTCGACATGGTCCGCCTAGACCGAGTGGAAGAATGTCAGAAAAAAGAAGAAGAGAGAAGTAACAGTTATCCTCAGACCACAACCGACTGCCCGCAGTCGACTGCGTTCTCGGGGACTACACCCAGTGGGTGCACTCTGCGTGCCCCCATTAGTCTGGATTTCACTCGACTAGATCTGCCTAGACCGAGTGGAAAACCGGTTAAGAGATATATTTGTCAAGACCCCCGCCGAATCACACATTCGACGGCGGCCTCGGGGACTACACCCAGTGGGTGCACTCTGCGTGCCCCCACTAGTTCAAAGATACAATCGACACTAAACAGCCGACTCAAATAGAAGAATTGCTCAGCGAAAAATTAAAACACCCAGTGGGTGTACAGATGCAAGGCGCAAACTGACAGATAGATGCACAAGAAAGGTTTTCAGGTAGCATATTCTAACAGAACAAGCGTCAAAGATCAGTCTGAAATCAGCTAACCTGGACATTGGCCTGAAGTGCTGAACTGGCGTCATAGGCAGCCTAACTGGCCTCGCGCACCACTTTCATCTGCTCCATCGTAAGGCCTGCCTGGCGTATGGCTTCCTTGGCAGCGCCCGCCTGGTCCTCTGGGACATGATAGGCGGTGAAAAGCGGAGACAGTGGATCAGCTGTAGTAGCTTGAGAATCTAAGGCATGGGGTTGCACAGATGAAACAGGGGCCTGTGTAGATGATGTTGAAGGATGTGCGCTCGACAATGGAATCGCAAAAGTAACAGAAGCTCGGTTGAGGTCTCCGGACTGCTGGATCGCTGGTTCCGTCGCTGGCGTCGACTAGGGCGTCTTGCTAGCTAGGGCCCTCCTGCTCGAAGTCCTACTCCTCCTTCCCGTGGGTTTCTGTGGCACATCTTCGTCGTTGTCTGGAAGTTCAATAACATTTTGCGGAGCTAAAAAAGGACCACAAGAATTCAGTCGATTGTCAAAGTGGTTGACAAAGTAAAGACAAGATGACAAGAGTCATACCCACGTTGGACGTGACTGCGTCTTCTGTCTCCTCATCATCATCTTTATAAATGGAGGTCCTAGAGGTAGCAGCACTGCAAATTCTAGGATTCTCTCGGTCAGGCAAGAGAATGAGTCGACAACCGATATAAGACTCCTCGAGAAAAGAGTGAGGACAAAATACTTATGCAGAAGCAACGGGAACATCAACTTTGATCTTGGGCAAGGCCTTGCGGGGCTTTGATGGTGCAACTTTGGGCTGCTTCGGAGCTTTCTCGGTCAGCACAGGAGAAGAAGTCCGTGTGCGCTTTGAAGTCTATTCAGTCGGTACAGTCGCCTTGCCACGAACACTTGCTGGGTCTTGCCTCTGCTTGGAGCGTCGTTCCGAGCGAGGTGGAGAGTCGACTTCCTCACCACTGCTTGAGTCTTCACTCTCCTCGCCTTCTCCTCCATCAGAATGCCAGTCACCTCCGCTCGCCTCACCCTCCTGCTCCTGCTCCTGCTCTCTGTTAGGCATCGAATACATCTTAGTATAGATCTGCAAGGCACATAGTTGAGCGAATATCAGTCAGTTTCGAGAACAATTACATGTCAGAACAAAAAGATACTCGGAAGAAAAGAGTCGGACCTTGTCTGGTTCGTTGGTGTTGTCGAGTGGAGGAACCCTCCTAGACCCCCTGGGGTTGTCCTTGTTGCCAGTGATACCCTGCAACCACTGCGCCACCGTCTCCTCATCGACTTCTTCCAGGTGGATCCGAGTGCTATCTTCAATGCCCGAGTACATCCACATTGGATGATCGCGGGCTTGGAGTGGCTGGATGCGTCGACTGAGAAACACCTCTAGCAAGTCCATGCCAGTCACACCATCACGGACAAGTTGGACTACTCGCTCAACCAACATATTCACCTCCACTTTCTCAGCTGGAGTCACTTTCAAGGGAGAGGGCTTCTCAACTTGCTCCATGGAAAACGGAGGAAGGCTAGTCGACTGACCAGGGGTCGGTTGGTCCTTACAATAAAACCAGGTCGACTGCCACCCTCTGACTGAATCAGGAAGAATCATAGCAGGGAAAGTGCTTTTACCCCTCATCTGGATCCCTAGACCTCCACACATCTGGATCATGTGCGTCCTCTCATCACTCGGATTAGCCTTTTTTACAGACTGAGAACGACAAGTGAAAATGTGTTTGAAGAGACCCAAGTGCAGTTGACAGCCCAGAAAGTTCTCACACATGGACACGCATGCAGCGAGGTATGTGATAGTGTTGGGAGAAAATTGATGAAGTTGGGCTCCAAAAAAGTTCAGAAAACCCCGAAAGAAAGGGTGGGGAGGCAAAGAGAAACCGCGGTCGACGTGAGTCGCAAGAAGGACACACTCACCCTCCTGCGGCCGCGGCGCGGTCTCGTCCTCCGGGGGCCGCCAGGAGCCGTGGGGAATCAATCCCCCCTCAGCCAGATCCTCCAGATCCTCCTGCTGGATCGTGGATCGAATCCAATCGCCCTGGATCCAGCTGGGCGGCAGGCCAGATCTCGACGATGACCCTCCCCGGCTCGTCTTCTTGCCCTTCGCCTTCTTCGCACGCTCCAGGGCCGTCGTCTTGTCCTTCGCCATCGCAGCGGGCGGCGCTCGGGTTGGGCGGGGGCGTCGAGGGTGGAGGCTGACGCAGTGGAGAAGCAGAGGAGGAAGAAAGAAAATGGGATGCACTGTGCTAAAAACGCCGGCCCAGACACCTTATATGAGCCTATTCCCCGAGTGACTGACTTATGGGCCCGGGCGATCCTGTCAAATCCCGCAACAGTTGCACGCTCGGTATGTGGCGAAAAAGGTGGCGTGAGAATCGAGGCGCCCCTGCCTAATCCGCCCCGCTTACTGCAGTCCTCTCCGCCCCGTGCGCTTCCCCAAATTTCGAATCCCGTGAGATCCGGGAACGGCAGTGCAGTCGATCATGCCGAAGATTTTATACCATATCAGCATTCGAAGCTTATCAGCAAAGTTCACTTGACAACCACGGAATGGATCAAGGCGACTGAAAATGAGGTCGAAGTTTCTGCATGGTTCACTAACCCAAGTAAAGTGCTTCCGAAGCACGAAATTTGAGTCGGAACCATCTTCAACTCCATCTCTACTCGGACCCTGAACTATTCGGGGGCTAATGATGATGTCATGTACCTAGGGTACGGTAATAGACCTGATCTAAACACCCTTCCCAAGGACACTACCCTACAGTCAAAGACATTCAAAGGACAGCAACATCTACCGACTGAAATCACCTCAAGATGCAATCCACTCGACCAGAGGTTCCACTCGGATAACCCAATTCCATTCGGCAAGGATATAATCATTCGACCATATCAGAAACCACTCGGAGCACAGATCTAAAGTCACTCTGGATGGCAACAGTCAGGCGTTCACTCCGTAGTCTTAATGAGCATTTATATGACTTTATTGCTGACGTTACCAGTAACGCCCCATCTTTATGTACATTGAACCCTCTGTAACGGGAGATGGCTGGGGTCCTGGCGCACCCTATATAAGCCACCCCCTCTTCGGGGACAAGGGTTCGCACCCCCTGTAACTTCGCGCATAATCCAATCGACCAGCCTCCGGGCACCGAGACGTAGGGCTGTTACTTCCTCTAAGAAGGGCCTGAACTCGTAAATCTTGCATGCACAACCTCATCGTAGCTAGGATCTTGCCTCTCCTAACCTACCCCCCATTCTACTGTCAGACTTAGAACCACGACAGCGGCGACTTCGCCCCGCTCAACGCGTTCTTCGGCCTGTAGTTGCGGCTTTTTTTTCAAGTTCCTATGTAAAAAACTATTTAAGTCGCCTAAGTAATGTCATGTTCGCCGAATTTTAGCCGAATCTTTGTCCCATTTGCCGAATTTTAGCCGAATACCTATTCAAAAAAAATTAAAGACGCCTTCTGGGGGGCGACCCTGGGCTTGCGGTTGGGAACCCGAAAGCCCCCAGGCCGATTTTAGCGCCGGTTCGCCCCCAGCCAACGATTTTACGAGCCGCCTAGGGGGCCAACGGCTGGAGATGCTCTTAGATTCAGAAAGGTTGTTGTGATGATTTTGTTGCCGTTGACCGCATTGAGATCATATTTTGGTACCATAGCTTTTAAAAGATTGGTCGGGCCGTGAACGGTAAATCTTGCGATAAGAGCTTTGTTTTAGAAACAATCAAGTATCACAACGTAGACTATATTTTAGAGACACCGGTGATGTTACAATCTCGTCAGCTCGTAGACATGATGATGTTTTAGAAAACACACGTGATGTTGCAATCTGGCAAGCTCGCAGTACCCACACCTTCGCAACATCGTTGATGTTTCGGAAACGCCAGCAACGTTGCAATCTGGCGAGCTCACCGACCCGCGCCTCCGTAACATCAGTGATGTTTTGGAAAAATGCAATACCCATATGGCCACGACGGCGGAGGCGATGGCCGATGATGGCAGGGTATGGCGCGGAGGAGGTCGGTGGTGGCCATGCCGAGCTTGTTTTAGAAACAATCAAGTATCGCAACGTAGACTATATTTCAGAGACACCGGTGATGTTACAATCTCGTCAGCTCGTAGACCTGATGATGTTTTAGAAAACACAAGCGACGTTGCAATCTGGCAAGCTCGCAGCACACGCACCTTCGCAACACCGTTGATGTTTCAGAAACGCGAGCAACGTTGCAATCCGGCGAGCTCACCGACTCGCGCCTCCGTAACATTAGTGATGTTTTGGAAAAATGCAATACCGATATGGCCACAACGGCGGAGGCGATGGGCGATGATGGCGTGGAGGAGGTCGGTGGAGGCCATGCCGAGCTTGAGTGCTCCGCGGCGGCGCCATCATGGTAGATGCGATAGACGACTGAGAAGAGGGGGGAAGGAGGGGCGGGCCAACGACCGAGGAGAGGAGGAGGAGAGAGGGGAGGGCCAACGACAAGGAGATGGATGATGAGAGCTTGTTGTTGCGCCGACGCGTTTGGTTGCGCGCGCCTCTCGGTTCCCGCTGCGGGGATCCTAGATCTTGCAACAAACAAGTTGTTGCAGTGGGAGAAGATTGCAACAATAGCCCAATTGCAAACCTTGGCTATGGAAACAGGATGCTCCCAAGACATCCAATTAAAGACAGATACAGATCTGATTAAAGACAAATACAGATCTGACAGTCAGAAGGTGATTGACGCGCGTAGAGAGATCGTGTGAAGCGGAAGCATTTTCCATAGTTTTTGTCTCCTTTTTCCTATCACAAATAAATTGATTGTGCTTCCTCCATGCCTCTGTTGTTTCTTTCTCCAAACGGAGAGAAAAACATCAGGCATCTGCATACAGTCATTGTATCGTTTTCAACATTCAATGTAAGCACACAATGGCCACAAAAGGCAAAAAAGCATAGGGGCTAAGCACAACCGAAAACAAACAAGATACAAGAGAGACTCATGTTTCTACAATTTTATTACTGAACCCCCATCCAAAATGGTTGAACATAGCCTAAGCGACCATCTCCCAAAGCCGTGAACTTCCGCACCTCTGCATGCTGAAGGGACCATGGAAGAATCCAACTAGTGACTATATATTACCTGCAAATATTTTGGAACTTCCGTCAGATTAAAAACAGAATCACTTCAGCAGTTTCATATTCGCATAATAAGGGCATACTACTATGTGGATTTGTGCTTTAAGGCTAGCAGGATGAAGAACCCAGCAACCAATATCCGAACATGTTCTTTGTAGTAGTGGGTAGTGGCAAAAATAACAGGGCAGTGTAGCAAAAGGGCAATTAACTTCTTGAGCTCTTTGGTTTCAGGATCCAAAATGGTTGAGCATACTGTTATTTACAGAGGGCGTACATCACAATTTATTGGGAGAAAAGGTATATTCATGTCCAAGCCAATTTCGCTTCCTTTCTATTCACCGCAAACTACCTCTAGCTTCTCTAGATGCAGTACCAAATTCTTTGGCTACAAAGTCTTCTAGGCATCCTTAATCCTAACTTTGTCCAAGTGACAATATTCTGTTATCCTCTTTCGAGGCTTGTGCAATCCCACCGATTTCGTGACCACCATGACAGCAGAATCAATTCTTGTTTTCTTTATTTTCTACAATTTCCTTCCATCGTCAGAGAAGACAATGTACTAAGGACCATGAGCAAATTTGTCACTCTACTTTACATCCCTCCTTTGATTATACTGGCTCGGTATCTAGTACCAATGGAAGATCTGACAAAGCGAAAAGAACAATAAACAACGGCCTCGGATTTTACCTTTTGTACTGTATCGCCTCCCAAAGTACTCCAGGATCTCCTCAAGACTGAGCCGGAGGCGCCTTGTCAGAAGAGACAATGTCGTCTATGAACTTGATGAGGGAGCAGAGGCCGCCCAGGAAGTTGTGGTCGATCACCCCCTCGCTCTCCACCACATGCGCGAAGTCCACCAGCTTCACCCTCGGCGCGCCGCCGGGCGCGGTCACCGCGTTGGCGTCGTAGCTCAGCAGGATCGACGCCGAGTAGAAGTGGAACAGCGTCTGCACCTCGAACCACGCCTTGAGCTCCCGCAGCTGCGCCAGGACCCCGCCCTCGCCCCCGTACACGGCCGCCGCGAGCGCGCAGTCCTCACCCCCGCCGTCGCCGCCGGCCGACGACACGTAGCGGCGGAGCATGCGGCGCACGCCGGGGATGTCCGTCCCCTTGAGCTCGGACCTGTCCGGGCGCCAGACGGCGCCGCTGGGGTCGGAGACCATGACCCCCGAGACGCGGAAGCCGAGGAGCACGCTGGTGCTCCCGCGGTCCTTGGCGAGGCACTTGGCGACGTAGGGCTCCGGCGCGCGCGGGGGCCAGGTGCAGGCGCCGATCTTGATGTCGGTGACGGAGGGCGCGGCGAGGCCCTTGAGGAGGTCGTCGAGGATGAGGTGCGGGTGGGACTCGCCGGGGGAGGCGGCGGTGGGGAGGAGGCGGGTGCCGTGGAAGCGCGGGAAGAAGGCGTCCCGGATGCGGGGCGGCACGTCGGGATGGGCGGAGAAGGCCGTGTAGAAGGCCAGCTCCTGCTCGCCGCGGTCGAGGGCCTGCAGCGGCTTGTAGAAGAGGCCGGCGCCGTCGACGAGCGGGCCGAGCTTGTCGGGCGCGGCGCGGTGGCCGGCGACCTGGTGCTCCGGGGCGCGGAGATCGGACATGATGGCGACGATGCGGGGCGGGGCGGGGCGGCGGGTGGGTGGGTTGGTTGGGGAGGCCGCCACGGGGGATATAGAGGGTGTCGCCGCTGGAAATCTTTTTCTCCAAGGGGCAAAGGGAGCCGGAAATCGCCGTGTTGTGCGATTTGTTTTGTCTGTTTTCCTCTGTCTCTACGCTGCGAGTTGACTTATTCCTTGCAGTGTTGCACGGCGGGTGCGGTGCCGACCTCCGCAATGAATCCTGGCGCATCGGCGGCAGTCGACATGCAGAACCAGATCCTGCATCGCCGTCGGCATGTGCAGCTCTCTTCGTCCTCCTGCCTCGCTGCAGATTCACGTTGGAAAGGAAGGTGGATCATGGTGCACGTGTACGTGTCGTTTGTATCACGATAGATCACTGTGTAATCATGTGCACGTAAATCTCGATCGTAATAATTGTGCAAAAGTCATCCTCATGGGACGGTTTGGACTCCATTAAAGCATGGCTAATAGCATGTCATGGCAGGGCAAGAGAAGACTGGAAGAAAGGGACCATGTCCATCATACAACTCATGGCATGGGAGATATGGCGCGAGAGAAATAGACGTATTTTTCAGCAAGAATACTTGGGCAAGGAGAGCTTCATAGAGAAAGCAAGAGAGGAGATACGGCTTTGGAACATGGCAGGAGCGGGCATTCCTTTTGACCCGGGCTGATTTTCTTCCTGTTAACCCCCGGTTTCTTCTTCTTTGCTTTTGCTTTCGTTTTGGGCCGAGCTTGGTCGCCGTCTACTCGCCTTGTGTACGCTTGTAGTTTGATCTTTTTCTCACTAATCAATGAATTTGGTAGACGATGCTACCAACATTAAAAAAAATTGTGTAAAAGTCATCCCAAATGATAACGTCCACACGTGCGGCATGTTTGTACATTGCCCACATGCCTTAATCCACGTTGATTCTGTTTTACACGAATCTTAAAGAAATCTGTTAGAATCTAAGTGTCACGTGGGCATCATCGTGCGTGTGGGAGTTGGAGAGTTCATCTACACGCCCCGCAGCACGCGGTTGGCCAGCTGCGCTGTGTGGGCGAACTAGTTTCTGCCCACACAACCACCACCTAGTCCACACGCGTGTGGGTGAACTGCTTTTCGCCCACCCGATACTCGTACGTTGTTGGATGGCAACTGCAGTTGCGCGTACGTGGCAACTAGGAAAACACACATGACAACTATGATTCGTTTCTAGACGGCAACTGCAGTTGCGCGTACGTGGCAACTAGGAAAACACACATGGCAACTATGATTCGTTTCTAGACGGCAACTGCAGTTGCGCGTACGTGGCAACCAGATAAACACACATGACAACTTTGATTAACCATACATGATAACTATGGTTGGACCACACGTGACAACTAGGTAAACACACATGGCAACTATTGTTTGACCATACATGGCAAGTAGTTAATCACACACGGCAACTATGGTTTGATTACACGCGGCAACTACCATAAATTAGACATGGCAACTATAGTTAACCAATACAGAGAGAGTTTCCATGCTTTTACAGCTACATTTGCCATCCCGGATAACTACATCTGTCATCCCGAATGGCAACTAAATCGTCATCCCGCGGGTACCTAACGTAGCTGCGCCAGGACGTGCGGGCATATTTGCTTCGTGCCACACGCGTGGAGTGGGGATGAGTAGTACTTGTTGGGTATGTGGCATGAAGTAGCTGCACCCACACGTGTGGGCAATTCTAATGTTCGCCCACACACAGCCCGTGTGGGCTGCCTCCTGCTCACGCCACACATGATGTGTGGGCGGATGCCTAATATGCCACACGTGTGGGCGTTATCAGGACCCAAAGTCATTTGACACCCATCAAAATGCATGTTTTCTGGTGGATTTTTCATGAAGCATTTATAACTTCGACCGGATTATGGTGGCTTTTTGCAATTTACTCGCCAACCAGGATTGGACCAAGTCCCGGCCCTAGGCTTGCTATAGTGTCACTACAGTGCCAAACAGTGCACAACATGCTACAGTCAAGGAAGAATTTTTTTCCTGACGCCCTGGCCCAGGTCCCTCGGCCTAGGTTCTGTCTCCGCCACAGCATCTCATTGTAAATCTGACGTCAGATTTTTAGAATTTCGGTCTGAACACTCTACCTGTCGTTCATTATGGCACACGGATCTTGATGTGTTTTAAGCCATGTCCGATAACCAAGGCGTTTGCTAAGGATGCGTCTGGTAGGCTGCATAGAGCCCAACCAGGTCCGGGCAGGATGAAAATGGGCCGTTTGGTTGTGTGCAAGTAGGCCTGACACACATTAGCGCATCACCTGAAGCACCCTAGAGCCTGCCTCGCTCGAATCAGCTACTGCCAGCCAGCTAGGATGACTTGGGCGAAAAGCTAGTCCGGTGTAGGGCGTGGTGCAGGGGGATTCTGGCGGAGATGGTTGGAGAGGGAAATCGGCGGAGGCGGGATGGTGCAAAATATACCTGTTGGGTTCTATGCTAGGTGCATCAGCTGTAAAATACAAATTTCCTACACGCAGAACCAGGAACATGCTACGGGAATGGATCATAGATCGCAACCACTATACGCGCAGTGCTGTGCAACGGAAGTAGAGTTTGGGCAGCACGTCCAGAGTCGTCTCCTCCTTGTCCGATCTCCCTCGAACAGTCGGTCGTCGGATCCCACGTATAGATTTGCTGGAGCGACGCAAGTGCACCGTCTCTAATGGTATCCGCGCGTGCAGGAGGAATACCGTGCGGCGGATTGCTAGGTCCGATTACACATTCGGCGGCAAGTGGAGGTGGCTACTTGCAACACTATATATAGGCATCTGTTGAGGGCTCGACACTTGGGCCTCGCACGGATCCTAAAGCCAAAATTATGTTCGGCCTGGATCTAAGTCCAAATAGGATCACATTTGACTCGTGGAGTCGGATCCGGCCTCACATGTTCCTTCCCTTAAGCGCGCGACCCCTTAGGTTCAAGTCGGCTTGGTCGCTGATGGGATCACCTCTAACCTGCTCGGCTGGTAGCAGCCTCTAGCAAGGCGTGCCACCCACCAAGTAGACAACGAAGCCGATTGGCGAACCTATATAACATGTCATACTTATGTTCCCTTTGCCACACGATATATGTTATCGGGCTCAAGGCGAGTTTGTCATCCTTGTGCTAGTCTGACCCCTTTCTCGTTCCAGTGATGCCGACCACTAACCGAATTACCTCATAATCCTTGTCGCATGGCCATGCTTATCTTGGTCGGATCACACAAGGGGCCCAGAGTATATCTCTCCTGATCGGAGGAGCAAATCCCATCTTGCTCGACCATGTCTCGCAGCATGGGTCTAGGCAATCCCGAAACCTACATTTGTAAATACCCAGTTACGAAGTAGCGTTTGGTCAGCCCAAAGCAGGCCTGTCACCATCCCGAGTACATGCGCCAGCTCAGGTCTTAGGACATAGAACATATGTTTTACTAGAGACTCGCACATGGCTTATCGTTGCGTCTCATAGTCAGGTCTGTCCGACTCGGACCTTATCACGACTCGGATCTGACTATGTCGAATACAACCAGATCCTTCCGAGTCCATATTATCCGGCTAGCACCTAATGCTCTATGGCTAGTGAGACTCAGCCATCCACCATGTCATATGCTAGTCTAGTCGGCTGTGCGTCCACACAACCCTTTTGACTAGGGACCTTTTAGGACAGTCATCATACAATGCATAGTCCCACAAGCAAGTCGTGCACTTGCCGATATACATCATTGATAATATTCAGGGACTATCTTTATTCATAAACGCATAGGAAATATCATCATATATGATTGCCTCTAGGGCATATCTCCAACAATCTCCCACCTGCACTAGAGTCAATCAAATGGTTATCGTATGGCCATAGCTCTAACGTGCCCCTCATGCTTTGGTTTTGGAAGCGACTTAGTCAATGGATCTGCAACATTTGCACCCGTGTGAATTTTGCATAGCTCTATATCACCACTCTTTACGATCTTTCATATCAGGTGATATTTTTTATCTATGTGTCTGGTCTTGCGGTGATTCCTCTGAAGGAAATATGCCCTAGAGGCAATAATAAAGTTGTTATTTATATTTCCTTATATCATGATAAATGTTTATTATTCATGCTAGAATTTTATTAACCGGAAACTTAGTACATGTGTGAATACACAGACAAACAGAGTGTCCCTAGTATGCCTCTACTTAACTAGCTCGTTAATGAAAGATGGTTAAGTTTCCTAGCCATAGACATGTGTTGTCATTTGGTGAACGGGATCACATCATTAGATAATGATGTGATGGACAAGACCCATCCATTAGCTTAGCACTATGATCGTTTAGTTTATTGCTAATGCTTTCTTCATGACTTATACATGTTCCTATGACTATGAGATTATGCAACTCCCGAATACCGGAGGAACACTTAGTGTGCTATCAAACGTCACAACGGAACTGGGTGTTTATGAAGATGCTCTACAGGTGTCTCCGATGGTGTTTGTTGAGTTGGCATAGATCGAGATTAGGATTTGTCACTCCGAGTATCGGAGAGGTATCTCTGGGCCCTCTCAGTAATGCACATCACTATAAGCCTTGCAAGCAATGTGACTAATGAGTTAGTTGCGGGATGATGCATTACGGAACGAGTAAAGAGACTTGCCGGTAACGAGATTGAACTAGGTATGGTGATACCGACGATCAAATCTCAAGCAAGTAACATACCGATGACAAAGGCAACAACATATGTTGTTATGCGGTTTGACCGATAAAGATCTTCGTAGAATATGTAGGAGCCAATATGAGCATCCAGGTTCCACTATTGGTTATTGACCGGAGATGTGTCTCGGTCATGTCTACATAGTTCTCGAACCCGTAGGGTCCGCACGCTTAACGTTCGATGACGATTTGTATTATGAGTTTATGTGATTTGATGACCGAAGGTTGTTCGGAGTCCCGGATGAGAACACGAACGTGACGAGGAGTCTCGAAATGGTCGAGACATAAAGATTCATATATTGGAAGGCTACATTCGGACACCGGAATGGTTCGGGTCGTTTCGGATAAGTTTCGGAGTGTCGGGGGTTACCGGACCCCCCCGGGAAGTTATTGGGCCTCATGGGCCTAGTAGTGGAAGAGAGGAAGCAGGCCAAGGAGTGGGGCGTGCCCCCCTAGCCCAAACCGAATTGGACTAGGGTTGGGGGGCGCCCCCCCTTTCCTTCTCTCCTCCTCCTCCTTCCCCCTTCTCCTTGTGGGAATAGGAAAGGGGGGGGAGTCCTACTCAAGTAGGACTCCCCCCTCTTGGGTGCGCCACCCTTGGCAGGCCTCCTCCTCCCTCCCTCCTTTATATACGTGGGGAGGGGGGCACCCTAGAACACATAAGTTGATCTTTTAGCCGTGTGCGGTGCCCCCCTCCACAGAAACACACCTCGGTCATATCATCATAGTGCTTAGGCGAAGCCCTGCGCCAGTAACTTCATCATCACCGTCGCCACACCGTCGTGCTGACGGAACTCTCCCTCGGCCTCAACTGGTTCAAGAGTACGAGGGACGTCATCGAGCTAAACGTGTGCCGAACACGGAGGTGCCATACGTTCGGTGCAAAGATTGCTCGGATCGTGAAGACGTACGACTACATCAACCGCGTTGACAAAACGCTTCCGCTTTCGGTCTACAAGGGTACATGGACACACTCTCCCCGCTCGTTGCTATGCTTCTCATAGATAGATCTTGCGTGATCGTAGGCAATTATTTTGAAATACTACGTTCCCCAACAGTGGCATCCGTGCTAGGTCTATGCGTAGATGTTATATGCACGAGTAGAACACAAAGAGTTGCGGGAGATAATAGTCATACTGCTTACCAGCATGTCATACGTTGATTCGGCGGTATTTTTGGATGAAGCGGCCCAAACCGACATTACTTGACCGCGTTCATGAGACTAGTTCTACCGCCGTGCTTCGCACATAGGTGGCTAGTGGGTGTCTGTTTCTCCAAATTTAGTTGAATCGAGTGTGACTACGCCCGGTCCTTGTTGAAGGTTAAAACAACACACTTGACGAAAAATCGTTCTGGTTTTGATGCGTAGGTAAGAACGGTTCTTGCTAGAAGCCCGTAGCAGCCGCGTAAAACTTGCAACAACAAAGTAGAGGACGTCTAACTTATTTTTGCAGGGCTTGCTGTGATCTGATATGGTCAAGACATGATGATATATAATTTTTTGTATGAGATGTTCATGTTTTGTAACAGTTATCGGCAACTGGCAGGAGCCATATGGTTGTCGCTTTATTGTATGAAATGCAATCGCCATGTAATTGCTTTACTTTATCACTAACCAGTAGCGATAGTCGTAGAAGCAATAGTTGGCGAGTCGACAATGATGCTTCGATGGAGATGAAGGTGTCAAGCCGGTGACGATGGTGATCATGACGGTGCTTTGGAGATGGAGATCAAAGGCATAAGATGATGATGGCCATATCATATCACTTATATTGATTGCATGTGATGTTTATCCTTTATGAATTGCTTAGTACGGCGGTAGCATTATAAGATGATCTCTCACTAAATTTCAAGATACAAGTGTTCTCCCTGAGTATGCACCGTTGCTACAGTTCGTCGTGCCGAGACACCGCGTGATGATCGGGTGTGATAAGCTCTACGTTCACATACAACAGGTGCAAGCCAGTTTTGCACGCGCAGAATACTCGGGTTAAACTTGACGAGCCTAGCATATGCAGATATGGCCTCGGAACACTGAGACCGAAAGGTCGAGCGTGAGTCATATATTAGATATGATCAACATAGTGGTGTTCACCATTGAAAGCTACTCCATCTCACGTGATGATCGGCCATGGTTTAGTTGATATGGATCACGTGATCACTTAGATGATTAGAGGGATGTCTATCTAAGTGGGAGTTCTTAAGTAGTATGATTAATTGAACTATAATTTATCATAAACTTAGTACCTGATAGTATTTTGCATTTCTATTTTGTTGTAGATCAATGGCCCGTGCTACTGTTCCTTTGAATTTTAATGCGTTCCTAGAGAAAGCTAAGTTGAAAGATGATGGTAGGAACTACACGGATTGGGTCCGTAACTTGAGGATTATCCTCATTGCTGCACAGAAGAATTACGTCCTGGAAGCACCGCTAGGTGCAAGACCCGCTGCAGGAGCAACGCCGGACGTTATGAACGCCTGGCAGAGCAAAGCTGATGACTACTCGATAGTTCAGTGTGCCATGCTTTACGGCTTAGAACCGGGACTTCAACGATGTTTTGAACGTCATGGAGCATATGAGATGTTTCAGGAGTTGAAGTTAATATTTCAAGCAAATGCCCGGATTGAGAGATATGAAGTCTCCAATAAGTTCTATAGCTGCAAAATGGAGGGGAATAGTTCTGTTAGTGAACACATACTCAAAATGTCTGGGTACTACAATCACTTGACTCCACTGGGAGTTAATCTTCCGGTTGATAGTGTCATTGACAGAGTTCTTCAATCACTGCCACCAAGCTAAAAAAGCTTCGTGATGAACTATAATATGGGAGGGATGGATAAGACAATTCCCGAGCTCTTCGCGATGCTAAAGGCTGCGGAGGTAGAAATCAAGAAGGAGCATCAAGTGTTGATGGTCAACAAGACAACTAGTTTCAAGAATAAGGGCAAAGGGAATAAGGGGAACTTCAAGAAGAACGACAAGCAAGTTACTGCCTAGTGAAGAAGCCCAAGTCTGGACCTAAGCCTGAGACTGAGTGCTTCTACTACAAAGGGACTGGTCACTGGAAGCGGAACTGCCCCAAGTATTTGGTGGATAAGAAGGATGGCAAAGTGAAAGGTATATTTGATATACATGTTATTGATGTGTACCTTACTAATGCTCGTAGTAGCGCCTGGGTATTTGAAACTGGTTCTGTTGCTCATATATTTTCAACTCGAAACAGGGGCTACGGATTAAGCGAAGATTGGCTAAGGATGAGGTGTCGATGCGCATGGGAAATGGTTCCAAAGTCGATGTGATCGCCGTCGGCAAGCTACCTCTACATCTACCTTCGGGATTTGTTTTAGACCTGAATAATTGTTATTTGGTGCCAGCCTTAAGCATGAACATTATATCTGGATCTTGTTTGATGCGAGACGGTTATTCATTTAAATCAGAGAATAATGGTTGTTCTATTTACATGAGTAATATCTTTTATGGTCATGCACCCTTGATGAGTGGTCTATTTTTGTTGAATCTAGATAGCAGTGACACACACATTCATAGTATTGAAGCTAAAAGATATAAGTTTAATAATGATAGTGCACCTTATTTATGGCACTGCCGTTTAGGTCATATTGGTGTAAAGCGCATGAATAAACTCCATGCTGATGGGCTTTTGGAATCACTTGATTATGAATCACTTGATGCTTGCGAACCATGCCTCATGGGCAAGATGACTAAGACTCCGTTCTCCGGAACAATGGAGTGAGCAACAGACTTGTTGGAAATAATACATACTGATGTATGCGGTCTGATGAGTGTTGATGCTTGCGGCGAGTATCATTATTTTCTGACCTTCACAGATGATTTGAGCAGATATGGGTATATCTACTTGACGAAACATAAGTCTGAAACATTTGAAAAGTTCAAAGAATTTGAGAGTGAAGTGGAAAATCATCATAACAAGAAAACAAAGTTTCTACGATCTGATCATGGAGGTGAATATTTGAGTTACGAGTTTGGTCTTCATTTGAAACAATGCGGAATAATTCCACAACTCACGCCACCCAGAACACCACAGCGGAATGGTGTGTCCGAACGTCGTAACCGCACTTTATTAGATATGGTGCGATCTATGATGTCTCTTACTGATTTACCGTTACCGTTTTGGGGTTATGCTTTAGAGACGACTGCATTCACATTAAATAGGGCACCATCTAAATCCGTTGATATGACACCATATGAACCGTGGTTTGGCAAGAAACCCAAGTTGTCGTTTCTTAAAGTTTGGGGCTGCGATGCTTATGTGAAAAAGCTTCAACCTGATAAGCTCGAACCCAAATCGGAGAAATGTGTCTTCATAGGATACCCAAAGGAGACTGTTGGGTACAACTTCTATCACAGATCCAAAGGCAAGATATTCATTGCTAAAAATGGATCCTTTCTAGAGAAGGAGTTTCTCTCGAAAGAAGTGAGTGGGAGGAAAGTATAACTTGATGAGGTAAGTGTACCTGCTCCCTTATTGGAAAGTAGTTCATCACAGAAATCAGTTCCAGTGATTCCTACACTAATTAGTGAGGAAGCTAATGATGATGATCATGAAACTTCTGATCAAGTTACTACCGAACGTCGTAGGTCAACCAGAGTAAGATTCACACCAGAGTTGTCGTGGAATTGTCACGGCAGATGTCCTAGTGTGAGGACTTCATCATGAGGCCAACGCATCTATGTGGTAGCTTGAGAGGGGTTGAGGGGAATCGAGAGACGCAACACAAGACAAGGGTTTAGACAGCTTCGGGCCCCGGGAAACATCATCCGGTAACAACCCTACATGCTGTTTGTGGCTAGGTCTCATTATCATCACGAGGGAGTCGCCGTAAAACGGCTCTCCCAGTTATGCCCAACCCTTAAGATTATTTCTCCTTGCTTGTCCCTCTTTGGGAAGCCCTGCCCCTCCTTATATATGTTGAAGGGGCGGTTTACATGACTAGTCCTAGTTGGATTAGGATTACTCTATTACAAGTGGAGTCCTAGTCTTGCTTCCTTTGTAGGAGAATATTCCTTGTGCTTTCCTCATAAACCGGCGCACCATAACATGAGCCGGCCTTCCATAAACCGCCTTCTGGTCCACCGGGTCTTGTCGTTCCTCTGACCCGCTCGCCGGGTCACCTATGAGTCGCCAGGCTCGGGCGGGTCACATAGTGAGTCGTCCAGTCAGGGCAGGTTATTAGTGAGTCGCCAAGTCCGGCCGGGTTATACTTCCGGCTGGGTTACACCGCGGGGTATATCCCCGACATTAGCCCCCAGTTTAATTTGGATTTATCCATGTTAAACTGATCTACAACATAAACACAAGAACAAATTTGGCGGCTTGTGCTCCGGATTAAATATTCTTATAAACCGGCACTTGATCATCCTTAAATCCTTGTCATTTCTTCCTTCTAAAGAATCTGAGTCAATAGACCAGCTTCATAATCAATTTGCTTGCAGAAGATATTTTGTAAATAAAGACTCCATTTGAATCGGCCTTCCATGCTCTGATTTGACAAAGATATTGGTCTTCAAATATTCAACTGATATTCAGTCGGTTTGAAAATATAGAACTTGCCGGTTTATCATTGCCAAAATTGCCGGGTTATAAAAACTGATGATCCCGGGTCATGACCGTTTATAGACGCCGGGTTATGATTGTTGCCAACGCCGGGTCACACAATTAATCTTCCTGATTTGCCCAAAACTGAGAATTTGAAGATGTTCCTCCTTTATATGCATATTACCTGTAGCCCCCAAGTCTTAAGAGGAGAACATAGTGATAGCTTAAGATTTGTTTCAATATAAATGTTGCAACCTTGAAGAAATCCAGATTGTTCATCTCAGTCACTGTCACAACTGAATATTCCACATATGTAGCCCCCAAGTGCCGGGTTGTCATGCTTGCAGCAACCTGGGACTTGTAATTGCCTGATGCTCAAAAAACTTCAACCAGTGTAGCCCCCAAGGGCCGGGTCATTATGCATTAATGAGCAGGGACTTTATAAATATGATCATGTAGATTTGAACAGCAACATGTAGCCCCCAAGGGCCGGCTCAGTAAGATAATATTGAGTTGGGACTTTATATATACTTCATTGAAAATAACATCATGTGATGTAATCCCCATCATGGGGCTTGAACCCACGTCCACAAGGTTAAGAGCTTTGTGCTTTACCAACTGAGCAATAAACCTTTCAATATAATGGATTAAAGCTTGTGTACCTTAAATTTTTTGACAGAAGCAACTGGTAGCCCCCAAGGGCCGGCTCATTACGATGTAATGAGTCGGGTCTTCAATAAGGTGATCAAAAAATGACTTTGCATTAGCCCCCAAGTGCCATGGTGCATGCTGGCATTGACATGGGACTTGCATATTTGATATAATCTCAATTTGAATAATGTAGCCCCCAAGTGCCGGGTCGTACGCCTGCAGCGACTCGGGACTATTCCTTCAATTGTAGAATAAATCATATGCATTGATAATATAATAGCCATTGTGTTAAAGCGACTTTGAAAACCTTAATCATAATACTGGTTATTGATAACCATTATAAAATCATATTTGAAGATTTGAACAATATAATCCAATGATTTATGAGCGCATGATTCCAATGGCGCAATCCAAATATATACTAGTGACTTATAGTCCCAAGCCAGGTCAGGTTAATAAACACCGGATAATTTATCATCATACTGGCGACTTATAGTCCAAAGCCAGGCCGGGTTAATAAACACCGGATAATTTATCATCATACTGGCGAATTATAGTCGAAAACCAGGCTAGGATAATAAATGCCGGTGATTTATAATCATACTGGCGACTTATAGCCAAAAGCCAGGCCGGGTTAATAAACGCCGGTGATTTATAATCATACTGGTGACTTGTAGTCGAAGCCAAACCGGGTCAACAAACATCGGATTATAAGTGATCATGCACTAACAACTTATAGTTGAAAGCCAAGCCGGGTCAATTGCCACCGGTCATCTTGTAATTTTGTTCTTGGCAACTCAAAAACCACACCGGGTCAGTAAACACCGGATTTAACATAAACCTCATCAAAATAAACTGCTAAAAGAAAGATATCAGAAGAAAACATGCAAAAAAGTTGAGGCTTTTCATGGGCTGCCAGGCCACTGAGTTAAACCATTTTACAAAGCCTTATAAGATGGACCTAACATTAACCAATCGTCATTTTAACTATGACAAGTTCAGGGTCTTTATAAGATTGACTTGTCAAACGTTCGACGGTTCGTACCAGGATTACCTAGGCGGAGTGGCTTACTTAAAAAGGCAGGATAACCCGGGGTTTTAGGTGAATACACCTGGCTTCCAAGGCTGGCTTTTATAGCCTATTACAAGGTTATAGACTCTTTGTTCTTGTAGAAGCAAAGAGCCCCCGAGCAATATTTTGAGCTGTGCTCAATGGGTGCCTATGTTTGAGTTGTGCTTTTGCAACACTCTCTTTGGCCCCTTTTAACTTTTCCGAGAGCTCGAACTTTGCGAGAGATATTTCTTCTTGAACCGGATGTTAAACCGGATATTGAGAGCTTCAAAGCTTTATGGGAGACATCTTTCCCTTGAACCGGATTTTAAACCGGAATCTTCATCTTCAGCCGGAAATTTTCTGACGACCTTTAAACTCGAACTTGCGAGAGATTAATTCTTTTTGAACCGGAAATTCTTAAACCGGATTTGAGAGCTTCAGAGCTTTGTGGGAGAACATATTTCCCTTGAACCGGATTTTAAACCGGCATTCTTCATTTTGAACCGGAAATTTTCTGACGGCCTTTAAATTTTCATCAATATGGTAGTATCCTCCGGGACCGGGTTATCTTTCCCTCCAACGTCCTGGGGTTCTTGAATTCACTGAAAACTGGCAACATTTGCTGAGTCATGTCATTGTAGCCCCCGAGTCTCAAGGCGACTCGAAGAGTTGGCTTGAGATTCCCCATATTTGACTGTGATATAAACCGACATAAGTTGTATATCATTGGTGTTGATAGCACGATGCGAATCCACAGAAGGTTGTGGCGGGTTATAAATGATCCCGTATGAGCCGTGTCAACAACTCGGCCAATGGTTCCTTCCAACTGGCGATTTGAAGTTAACCAAACTGTAGTGGCGGTGATTTGTGCGCCTGCCCATTGAGCCACCCAGTGCAGACGACGGTTGATAGTATATGATAATTTTCCTCCATTTTGTTGAAAGAAAACCGGGCTACCCAAGCTGTGACTTGCTCATACTCAATAAATAGCTCATGCAGACAGGTGCGGCCCGGTATGTTGATGTAGACCAGGCCGCGAGAGACGGACGGAAAAGACGACTGCGTCATCAGAGATAGCACAGACGCGGGGAAGTCACTCGCATTGTGTTGATATAAATTGGGTCGTAGGGGCGGCGACTTGCGTACGCCCGCGGAGCAGTTTGGCATGGATCAACATCAGTGCACGATGATGCAGGCACACGCTCAATATCCACGGTATAACAACCCCTTTGTCATGAATAATTACCCTGCGTAACAATATTGCAAGACCAAGTAATTGTTCTTTGATGAAAAAATATATGTTAATAAAATAGACTCAGATGGATATCACCTGATTTGCTCGGACGACCGATGATCAGTTTCAACGCAATAGAGGCGGGTCAAGCCAGCCACAACCTTGAAGATAGCAGGGAGCGAACGGTGGAGGCGGCTCGGCAGACAGTGGCGGCTGAGGCAAACAGCTCAACGTGTGTACATCATCTCCATGAGCTTTCACCTAATTGTGTTTAACCAACGCGACCTCATGAAAAGGGCGTCTAACCACCGCTCAGGTTTAAGCTCCATTTAAATGCTTCAATAAGAAAATCCCCATGCATGATGACTGTCAAGAACACCAATGGTACTTCATCCCCTAATCCATTTTCTCCATCAACTAAAGAAGCAGTCAATAACTTCCATTGCTTTATTCAGTTTTGCAGATACTGTATCATGGAAAAGGAGTGGCCTGGCTCGGGCGACTCAACACGCAGCCGTGTGGGCGCTCGCGGGTAGGGCCACAGTGGAGGCGGTAGGAGCAGCAGGGCGGCTCAGCACAGGCGCAGCAGCGGTTCGGGCGGCGCAGCCGGCAACTTGTCGAGGCACGGCAACGGACGATGAAGTCAGAGGCATACACCGAGCAGCTTGATGCAAAGCCCGGCGGCTTAGAGATGGAGCGGAGACGGCCGTGGCCGGCTTGAGGTGGTCCTGGCCAGTAGAGGCGGGCGACTCGTACAGAGCGGCGGCTCTCCGCGGCGGTGATGTCAATGCAATGCACTTTAGCGACGGCGATTTGTGGCCGTACGATGAAAATACGCCGGCGAGGCGGCAAGTTGAGGCAGGCGCTTTGGAAGCATCGAGCGGCTGAGGTGGAGGCGCATCGCGACGGCACGCGGGAGCTTGGTACGGCGTCTCTCGGCAGAGCAACAACATGAGGCCAAGCAGAGGTAGCCAGGGAGGAGCGACGGTGCGACCGCCGCGGACACAACGGCGGCGGTCGAGGCTGACCGCAGAGACAGTGGTGGAGCGCCGGCGAAGGGAGGTCGACCCAGACAGCCCGGAGGTGACTTGACACAGAGGCAAAAATCGGCGAGGTGCGGTCGGCTCGTGGTGGAGAGGAACCGGTGGTTGACTCCGAGTCCACGCCCGTTTCTTTTAGGCCGGCTTGTTCGCTCGCGGTACGACAGTAGCAGGGAGCCCGGAGGTCAGGCCACGGCTGTATCCGGTCCCGAGTCGTCGTCATCTCCACGTCCGGGTGGTAGTGGCTCTTGATATAACAATCAATTTTATCCATCAAATCTCCATGAGCATGCATGTATTGATATTCTGGTCGGCCTTGAGTAAATCTCACGTAGAGTAGAAAAAGTAGAGTCAAAAGCACCGGACGTAGTGTATAGAAATAAGACTAGTACTCCAGTACTTATCGAGTAGTAATGCCTGATTTGCTTGGGGCTCGAGCCTGTAATCCAGCAACCGGAACATGCGGAACTCGGCCGATCGGACATCATATTTCTTTTGTTGGATTCAATCGAAAGTACGATTTGCAAGCTTGTAGGACTCGGTGTAGAAACGAAAATTAATCTCCTGTCGATGGATCGTGTCACGTCGCCGGCGGCGCACAGAACATCAAACCCTAATTATTTTCATCTCAATCTGTTAAACTTGCGCTTGGTGCAAATCCTTCCAAACCGGCTCATCTTCATCCAGTAAATTGAAAACTTCTTGATCCCTAGAAGAAATCCCTCCAAGAACTCAACACCATCGTGCGCAGGCCCCACGGTGGGCGCCAACTGTCGTGGAATTGTCACGGCAGATGTCCTAGTGTGAGGACTTGGTCGTGAGGCCAACGCATCTATGTGGTAGCTTGAGAGGGGTTGAGCGGAATCGAGAGACGCAACACAAGACAAGGGTTTAGACAGCTTCGGGCCCTGGGAAACATCATCCGATAACAACCCTACATGCTGTTTGTGGCTAGGTCTTATTATCATCACGAGGGAGTCGCCGTAAACCAGCTCTCCCAGTTATGCCTAACCCTTAAGATTATTTCTCTCTTGCTTGTCCCTCTTTGGGAAGCCCTGCCCCTCCTTATATATGTTGAAGGGGCGGTTTACATGACTAGTCCTAGTTGGATTAGGATTACCCTATTACAAGTGGAGTCCTAGTAGGCGTGGCTTCGGCTTTGGACGCGATGACCGCTCCCGCTCCCGCTCCACCCTCCTCGCCGACCTCCCCGCCGGAGACCGCCACCAACCCTCCGGCCGCCCATGCGCCGGGCCTAGCCCTCTCCACCAACCCCCTCGACGAGCTGCTCCCAACTGTCGCTCCTCCACCTTTGCCATTTTTTTATCTGCCCTACGTCAAGGCCGGGCAGGTCGCGCTCCGATGATTCCTGGGCGGTGGCAATGCCATGGGAGTGGAGTTTGAAGACGACTGCTGTTACTACCTCCGCCTCGACATCACCACCCCGGCCCTCCACCTTGCCTCGCCGCTCTACATCACCTTCAGCTACTCCAACCGCCACCTCAACGCCATAGTCGTGGCTGCTCTACTCCAGGCCGTTGTGGGTGGCTCTGCTGCCCATTTCTTCGTCGTGCAATGCTCCCCCTGATCTTCCATTTCCACGTTGCTTTTGCGCGAGTAGCAGAGATCATCCTCGCCCAAGCCCCACTCCGCTTCCGCAACTACTCCTTCTCCTTCGCTAGAACCTTGCCACCGCTCCCGCCTCCTCCTCGCTCTTCGGCAACATGCATGAATCTTGCTCAGCTTCTCCAAATCCCCGATGACCTGGGTGATCACTTCGAAAGAGTCGCATGGGCACAATGCAGATCGCCGGTCTCCATTCTCACAACCTCGCAGCTGCATGGATGCCGCATGTATGCGCGTGTCATCCAGTTTCCTTTTGACCTAGACGCCTTCTTGATGAGCCTCATCCTTGCCTGCCTCTTTGGCGGCATCCACCACCTCTTCAACTTCACGGATGACGGAGACTCATGTTTTTACTTCACTGTTGCCTCGCCTGACGTTGCCTCGCTCATCGCTTCCATGGGCGATTTCAGGAAGTTGGGCATGATGATCCGCTTCCCATGGCCTCTGCCTTGGGGTGCCACCTGCTACTTGCCTCCTCGGGTGGCATTGCCATCGTCTGCTGGATCCGCATCATCCTCGCCGCCGGCGGCCGATTCTACACTGCTGCCACCTGCGTCCACAACTCTTGATCTACCCAAGGAGCGTCGACAACGGCCTGGTATCAGCTTTTTTTATCGCATGCTTAATGTTAATTGCTTTTTCCAGCTTACACCCCACGCACACTACACCCATCACACACACCTGTTCTGGGTTACTTTCTTGCCGATTACTATTAGACCTAATGAGCTGTTAGTTGAGTCAGCCCTAAACCACTGTTTTTCGGTCAAACAAGATTTCCTAGCAGTCAAAGTTCATGAGCATATTTATAAATCTGGCATCTTCTCTCACTCAACCAAAATTCAAATTCTCAATCATGGGTCCCTTGATTTTGAAGGGTTTCGTCTCTTTCTATTTGACCAGCTCGAACCGGCCGTTGCCCACTGCAGTCGCTTCCTTCATAATTACACCAAGTTCGCAAACCCTGCTCTGCCCCCTCGATCGGAGTCCATTCTTGGCCCATTCGCTCACCAACTTGCACAAGCCCACGCGCCACAACAGCCCCCCGCGGACGCACGTCCGCCCTGCCCCGCATGCGCCTGGGACCCGCCCCATGCATAATGATGACCGTGCGCCTCTCTCTGACACACCAAATCTTGCAAAAGATCCGTACGTTGTGCCGGAGTTGCCGCACGCGATCGGAGTGGTCGCGCGTCCCCCGGAACCCCACTCTGTCTCTCTATCTGTGCCATTTTTGGACGGCCCGCTTGCCCGCCCCGCGTCTAATCCGGACCCCGCTGCGCCGCCCTCTGTCCCCCCATGCGCGGCTCCATCAACCACATCAACGGGGAATCTTGCCTTGGGAACCGACGAGGTGGAGAGATCATGCGCCGGTCCGTCGCTGCAGCTCACCCACGACGCCTCTGATCAGCATCTAGGCTTCATCATCACACCTAATCCCTCTCTACAGCCTACGCCGGCCGCTCGGTCACCACGCCCCAGCTCGTCGCCCCCTCGCCCTCTGACACACGCAATGGACCCAGCCGCCCTGACGGTGGCCTTGTCACCCACGCGCTCCAACAGCAACACGACGCCCTTCTACAAAGATGCTCTCCTCTCCTCCCCTCTCGACCGCAGCCAGCCTCATCCTCGCCCCACCTATATAACCCCTCGGCGCCTCCTCCCCTCTCATCCACACTCTTGCACTCCTTCTCCCAAACACAAAAAGCGTCGCTGCTTCCGGTGCCTCGCCCTTGACCATTGTGTAGAGACTTGCCGCGACCCCGTCCGCTGTGCTCGCTGCTGGCGGTGTGGCCACCGCAGCCGTGACTGCATGTATAGACGGATCTGGCCCTTCTTCCCGCCTCTTCCCGACTCATTCTCATCTCATCCTAACCCCGCGTTTTGCACATGCAGCATGGACTTCGCCGGCTCTTCCTCGTTGGCGGCCCGCGCCTCGCGCACGCTCATGATCGGCGACATCCCCGTCATCCTCTCGGAGCCGTTCACCGCGCTCTGCGTCCCTTCGCCCTTCATCCTCAACGGCACTCCGGTCAACACCAACGGGGCTCCCCTTCCCCCTCGCCGCCTCGCACCTCTGCACCTCCACCCACACCCACCTCACCCTTACCAGCCAACCTGCACTCGCACACGTCTCCGTTCGACACCCATGAACTGCGAGCGCGTCTCTCCGATGTCTTCCTCGCCTCCCAATACACTAGGTCCCCTTCTCACGTTTCTGACACCGACACCGAGGACGAGCCGCCACGGCCGTTCCACGAGGCTGGGATGCTGCCGCCCTTCGGGGACATGCCCTTAGTCGCTGCCCCACCTTGCCTAGTTCACTGTCCTCGCCGCTTTGCCTTCGTACACCTCCAGAAACCTGACCCAACCCCACCCCTCTCATCCGCAGAGCCATTCAACACAATTACGGCAACCCCTCCTTCATCATGGGCGGCTCCTGGCAGGGGATCGCCTGCCTCACTTTCCACACACCCGTCGCACGTAATGATGTGATCAGCCACAGTCCTATCGAGTTCGAGGGAAACGTAGTCACCATTGAGCCGGTTGAGCACGTCGACTATTCTATTGCCATCTTCACTGACCTCGCTGAGGTCGAGGTCTCTGAATTTCCTCATGAACTTTAGCACGAGGACGGCATACGCTTCGCCCTGGCCTTCCTGGGGGATGTATGTGCCGTAGATGACTTTTGTCTTCATGGCATCGATTACACGTAGGTCCGTGCACTTGTGCTCCTCCAATCTGGCAAACCAGCTCCCCCTGGCATCATCATCCAGCTCCCACCCATCAACGAAATCGAAATCGCCATAGTTGTCGAGGTTTCTCGTTGGCACCACGGTGATGGAGCCACCCCCTTTGGCAGTGGCTCTTTTGACGGAGATTCTGCACCACTCTCTCAACGCGCCTCACCTCGTCCTCTCTCCCCTGCTCACCTTGTCCCCGTTGTCTCTGCGGTACGTGCGGGGTGGCGGGCCAATCCTACCTACGGTGGCTCTAGGCCGGTCGCTCCCCGTGCAACCGTCGCATCTCCTGGCTCTGCATCTGGGGGGTCCGCTTTGGCCTCACCTTTCCCTCCCCCTGGTACCATGTGACAGCCTCTCATCATTTCTGACGACAGCTCTGCTGCCTCGGAGGACATGCACACACCGCTCCTGCATGGCGTTTCCTCCGATTCGCTGGACGCGGTGCATGGACCCCCCTTGCCGAGCCTACCCCACCTGTCATCCACCCGGTGCCTCAGGTGGGCTCTGTCGCCCCACCCAGCCCATGCTCTGGGTCGGCTGCCGCCCCTCTGATTGTGGGCCCGCTGATGCCATCCAGCTCCTCCGCGTTCGCCGCGGCTATCCCACCTGCAGGTGCTTCCGCTGGCCCCACCACCTTTACGTTCTCGGTTGGCGAGTCTTCACGTGATGCAGGTAATCACCCTACCCCTCCCCCGCTCAATCAACATAATCTTTTGCCCCCTGCTTCGCTGCCACTGACTGAGCCCGCCATGGATGCAGCTCTCCCCCTGCAGGATCTGGACACTCACGAGTGTACCATTCGCAGGGAGCACCGCAAAACGTCACGCGACCAGTCCGTCTCCAAGGATAAGCTGCGGCGGAGCGCGCGACTGGATGGCAAGGAGGCCAAGTACTCCCCCGTGCTCGCTAGGGCTGTCAAAGCCAAGGCGGCACGCCTCTCCGCCTTGGATGTTGGCACGGCCATCGACCGCGCTATCCAGGAAGCCCTTCTCCATCAGTCTGACGCCCCTCCTGCATCTGCCGAAGACCTCGCTGCCATTGCGCTGCTCTGCGGCTCCGACGACGGCCAGGTGGATGCCATCCTTGGATCCGAGGCCTCTGCCTCTGGTGACGATGAGGCTCCATGATCTGCACCTTCTGCGACCCTGGCCCGATGGCGCGTTCTTGCCCGTCTCTGCCTCCGTTAGCTTCCCCGATCGTTGCTGCCGTTGACATGTACTTTTGGCTGCTGAAACCGCTGTTGCCCGTACCACTGCCTCTCCGGACCCCGCACGTAACTTTTGTAACTGTACGCCTGTTGTACGCCTGTACGCTTGTTGTACCCCGCCTTGGTTATCTGGTGCATTAACAAACCTTATGAGCAATGACACCTTTTTAATTTGCTCCTGGAATGTACGTGGCCTTGGCGATGATGATAAATGCGCTGACGTTCTCTCTGAACTAATGACGACTAAACCACACGTAACCCTCTTGCAAGAATCAAAACTCGAAATCCTCCCTGCACCTAAACTAAAATCCTTTCTGCCACGCACGTTGGATCAAGCCTTTTCGCTGCCAGCCGTCGGATCCGCTGGTGGCACTATCTCTGCCCTCAACTCCACCTTCTTCCAAGTCGTCTCCTACTCACACCTAACCTTCTCTTCTACCCTACTCCTACGCACAGCTGCCTGCGCCCAACCCATTGCTATCACAAACATCTATGCTCCATCATCACGATCACTCAAGCAAGCTTTCTTAAGCGAGCTCTCGTCCATGTCGCAACCCAGCGACACCCCCTGGATTATTGCTGGGGACTTTAACCTCATCCGCTTCCCGTCTGAGAAAAACAACCCTGCATTCCACCACGCTGAAGCCACTGCCTTTAACCAAACCTTGGATGATCTAGCCCTCATCGAGCTGCCCCTACTCGATCGCAGGTTTACCTGGTCGAACAATCGTGCTACTCCCACCTTAGAATGACTAGATTGAGTTTTCTTTAACCTGGCGTGGGCAGAGGCCTTCCCTAACACCTCCCTGTCCTCTCGCACACGCTTCACGTCCGATCACGTCCCACTCCTCATCCATGTCACCACCACCATCCCACGTTCCAATTTTTTCAAGTTTGAGCCGGGCTGGGCCACTTCACGGCCCTGCGGCGACATCATCAACCAAATTTGGGCCTCTCTGCCCTCACCACCTTCCAATGCCGCCGCCTTCCTCGTCGCCGCACTCAAAAAATCACGTACCCACCTAAAAAAATGGGCGCGCTCGCGCATTCCCACCCCCTCCGCGAAGCCCGCTGCCACGCTGCCATCTCTGCCCTAGATCTCATGGAGGAAAACAGACCTCTATCTCCACCAGAGTCTCTCACGCGCAAAATCATCGTCTCCATACCCAAATGCACCATCCAGGAAAAAATGTCATATTGGCGCTGGCGTGCAAAGGTTTCACGTGCCATAAACGGTGGCGAGAACACTAAGTTCTTCCACATGTCTGCCTCTCAACACCTACGCAAAAACAAAATCTTCACCCTCTCTCGCGATGGTTCAGAATACTCTGCTTACCAGCAAAAAGCTGGAATCCTACGTGACTTCTTCGTGTCACTAATTGGCACCGCCGTTCCAACATCCTAGGCCTTTGATCTGAATTCTATTTACCCACAGCCGGTGGCCGGGTTGCACACCTTAGATGAACCCTTCTCCGAAGAGGAAATCAAGCTCGCCTTCTTCACAATGAACCCCCAAGCCAGCCCTGGATCGGACGGGTTCGGACCCTCTTTCTGCAGATCCTTCTGGCCTTTAGTCAAAAACCCTATCCTGTCCTTCTTCTCCTTATTTCATCAAGGCTTAGCAGACACTGAGCGCCTAAATCGTGCCCACGTCGTCCTCCTCCCCAAAAAAGAGGCGCCAACCACGCCGGACGCATTTAGGCCTATCTCTCTACAAAACTGCCCGATCAAAGCTGTCACCAAAGTGATCACTTCTCGTCTAAAGCCGCTCATCCCTCTGCTGGTCCATGGCAACCAGACTGGCTTCATCTCTGGAAGAAACATCGCCGAAAACTTTGTGTTCGCAGCTGATCTTATTAGCTCTTGCCACACACGAAAAAAACCAACGATGGTCTTTAAGCTAGACTTCAAAAAAGCTTTCGATTCAGTAGCATGGCCTGCCCTCGACAAAATCCTGGAAGTTCGTGGGCTCTCACTTCTCTTCCGTAGTTGGATACAAAATCTTCTCCTCACAGGCAAAACGGCTGTACTTTTTAACGGGATCCCAGGCAATTGGATTCAATGCAAAAATGGGTTGAGACAGGGAGACCCTGTCTCCCCCTACCTCTTCCTCATTGTAGCCGACCTTCTCCAGCAGCTCATCGTCCAGAACTCTGAACCGTCCCTCCACCACCCCATCTTCTCCCACCTGCCTCCCACTGTCCTCCAATACGCCGATGACACTCTCATCGTCGCAGCCGCGTCTTCCTCCGCCACCTCAACCCTTAAATTTCTCCTAAACAATTTCGCACACGCAACGGGCCTCGCCATCAACTTCTCCAAAACTACCCTAGCCACTCTACACACAGACGATAACACGACCGCTTTCATCGCCCTTGCAATGGGGTGTTCATGCGCCTCCTTCCCGCAAATATACCTCGGTCCCTCTTGCTCCGACCAAACCTCTCACCAATGTTTTCAACCCCCTAGTAGAGCGTGCTAGGAAACTTCTTACCGGCTGGCGGGCCAAACTTCTCGATAAAGGTGATCGACTCATACTCATCTCCGCGGTTCTAGATTCAATCCTCACCTACTTCATGTCTGTCTTTCGCATCCCAAAGAAAACAATCAAAACTTTGGACTCGCTGAGAAGGGTTTTTTTGGGAAGGAGAGGATGCCTGCTCAGGTGCTCAATGTCTTATTGCTTGGAAAAATGTCTGTTTACCAAAAAAATCGGTGGTCTAGGGCTTAAAACTTACATGTTCAAAACAACTGCCTTCTTATGAAATTTGCAGCTAAAGCTCTCTCCACCGCCCAAACACCCTGGCTTGAGGGGCTTGATCTCCAACACCCTAACGCCTTAGTATCCCCTCCACCACAAACCTCCTTTCTGTGCCGCACCATTTCACAGCAAATCACCACTCTCCAAAATATTTCCTTCGTGCTCACAAATAGCGGCTGACATACTTATTTTTGGCTAGACACGTGGCTGGCCCCTCAACCACTCGCCATCACCTTCCCCCACCTATTCTCCCACTCCACCTTACAGCTGGTTAAAGTGGCTAACATTTTGCGTTTCGGTATTGAAGCTAACCTCCGTAATTGCCTCTCCCTCACGGCAGAACAAGAGCTTGTGTCGCTTCTGGCTATGTTGCAGGATTTCGTGCCATCGGCGGGGGAAGATCAACGGTTCCTACGTCATGACATTTGCTTCTCCACCAAGCATGCATACGGTGTCCTCATGGCTCGGCCTGAGACCGATCTCATGGCCCCTCTCATATGGAGTGCCAAGGTTCCTCAGAAACTAAAAGTATTCGCATGGCTACTCTTCAAAGATCGGCTCAACACTAGAGTTAACCTTGCACGCAAGCATATCATCGACTCAGACATATGTCCTCGATGTGCTACGACAACCGAAGACTCCAACCACATCTTCATCACATGCCCTCTTGCCAATAGGATTTGGCAACTGATGGGGCTCTTACCAATTTCCAGCGACATCACAGATCTATGGGACGTCCTTACACCTCCTCACCTTCCAACCACAGCATGGCCTTCGGTCCTTCTGGCCTTGCTTTGGATGACCTGGACAGCTCGTAATGACATGGTTTTTAGATCGATAGACCAAAGCTCTGTAATAACCTTGAGGAACCTTATTTCTGCTTTGGACCTCTGGTCACATCGTCTTGTGAGTTCACAAGACAAGGAGGACGTCTTCTCGTGGCATTCGTACCTCTCTGCACGTTGCACCGTGCCTTTGTAATTATATACTCACCGCCACGACAGTCCTTTGAGTAATATATTCAGTTGGGGGAGCTCCCCCGGTGATTCTCAAAAAAAAAGTGGAGTCCTAGTCTTGCTTCCTTTGTAGGAGAATATTCCTTGTACTTTCCTCATAAACTGGCCCACCATAACATGAGCCGGCTTTCCATAAACCGCCTTCTGGGCCACCGGGTCTTGTCGTTCCTCTGACCCGCTCGCCGAGTCACCTATGAGTCGCTAGGCTCGGGCGGGTCACTTAGTGAGTCGTCTAGTCAGGGCAGGTTATTAGTGAGTTGCCAAGTCCGGCCGGGTTATACTTCCGGCCGGGTTACACCGCGGGGTATATCCCTGACAAGAGTGGTACGGTAATCCTGTTCTGGAGGTCATGTTACTTGACCATGACGAACCTACGAACTATGAGGAAGCGATGATGAGCCCAGATTCCGTGAAATGGCTTGAGGCCATGAAATCTAAGATGGGATCCATGTATGAGAACAAAGTGTGGACTTTGGTTGATTTGCCCGATGATCGGCAAGCCATAGAGAATAAATGGATCTTCAAGAAGAAGACTGACGCTGACGGTAATGTTACTGTCTACAAAGCTTGACTTGTTGCGAAAGGTTTTCGACAAGTTCAAGGAGTTGACTACGATGATACCTTCTCACCCGTAGCGATGCTTAAGTCCGTCCGAATCATGTTAGCAATTACCGCATTTTATGATTATGAAATTTGGAAAATGGATGTCAAAACTGCATTCCTTAATGGATATCTTAAAGAAGAGTTGTATATGATGCAACCAGAAGGTTTTGTCGATACAAAAGGTGCTAACAAAGTGTGCAAGCTCCAGCGATCCATTTATGGACTGGTGCAAGCATCTCGGAGTTGGAATATACGCTTTGATAGTGTGATCAAAGCATATGGTTTTATACAGACTGTTGGAGAAGCCTGTATTTACAAGAAAGTGAGTGGGAGCTCTGTAGCATTTCTGATGTTATATGTGGCTGACATATTGTTGATCGGAAATGATATGGAATTTCTGGATGGCATAAAAGGATACTTGAATAAGAATTTTTCAATGAAAGACCTTGGTGAAGCTGCTTATATATGGGGCATCAAGATCTATAGAGATAGATCAAGACGCTTAATTGGACTTTCACAAAGCACATACCTTGATAAAGTTTTGAAGAAGTTCAAAATGGATCAAGCAAAGAAAGGGTTCTTGCCTGTGTTACAAGGTGTGAAGTTGAGTCAGACTCAATGCCCGACCACTGTAGAAGATAGAGAGAAAATGAAAGTCATTCCCTATGCTTTAGCCATAGGTCCTATCATGTATGCAATGTTGTGTACCAGACCTGATGTGTGCCTTGCTATTAGATTAGCAGGGAGGTACCAAAGTAATCCAGGAGTGGATCACTGGACAAGGGTCAAGAACATCCTGAAATACCTGAAGAAGACTAAGGATATGTTTCTCGTTTATGGAGGTGACAATGAGCTCTTCGTAAATGGTTACGTCAATGCAAGCTTTGACACTGATCTGGATAACTCTAAGTCACAAACTGAATACGTATTTATATTGAACGGTGGAGCTGTCAATTGGTGCAGTTCCAAGTAAAGCATCGTGGCGGGATCTACGTGTGAAGCAGACTACATAGCTGCTTCATAAGCAGCAAATGGAGGAGTCTAGATGAAGGAGTTCATATCCGATCTAGGTGTCATACCTAGTGCATCGGGTCCAATGAAAATCTTTTGTGACAATACTGGAGCAATAGCCTTGGCGAAGGAATCTAGATTTCACAAGAGAACCAAACACATCAAGAGATGCTTCAATCCCATCCGCGATCAAGTCCAGGAGGGACACATAGATATTTGCAAGATACATACGGATCTGAGTATTGCAGACCCGTTGACTAAGCCTCTCTCACGAGCAAAACATGATCAACACCAAGACTCCATGGGTGTTAGAATCATCACTATGTAATCTAGATTATTGAATCTAGTGCAAGTGGGAGACTGAAGGAAATATGCCCTAGAGGCAATAATAAAGTTGTTATTTATATTTCCTTATATCATGATAAATGTTTATTAATCATGCTAGAATTGTATTAACCGGAAACTTAGTACATGTGTGAATACATGGACAAACAGAGTGTCCCTAGTATGCCTCTACTTGACTAGCTCGTTAATCTAAGATGGTAAGTTTCCTAGCCATAGACATGTGTTGTCATTTGATGAACGGGATCACATCATTAGAGAATGATGTGATGGACAAGACCCATCCGTTATCTTAGCACTATGATCGTTTAGTTTATTGCTATTGCTTTCTTCATGACTTATACATGTTCCTATGACTATGAGATTATGCAACTCCCAAATACCGGAGGAACACTTAGTGTGCTATCAAACATCACAACGTAACTGGGTGATTATAAAGATGCTCTACAGGTGTCTCCGATGGTGTTTGTTGAGTTGGCATAGATCGAGATTATGATTTGTCACTCCGAGTAATGGAGAGGTATCTCTAGGCCCTCTCGGTAATGCACATCACTATAAGCCCTGCAAGCAATGTGACTAATGAGTTAGTTGTGGGATGATGCATTACGGAATGAGTAAATAGACTTGCCGGTAACGAGATTGAACTAGGTATGGTGATACCGACGATCGAATCTCGGGCAAGTAACATACCGATGACAAAGGGAACAACGTATGTTGTTATGCGGTTTGACCGATAAAGATCTTCATAGAATATGTAGGAGCCAATTTGAGCATCTAGGTTCCGCTATTGGTTATTGACCGGAGATGTGTCTCGGTCATGTCTACATAGTTCCCGGCCCCGTAGGGTATGCACGCTTAACGTTCGATGACGATTTGTATTATGAGTTTATGTGATTTGATGACCGAAGGTTGTTCGGAGTCCCAGATGAGATCAGGGACATGACGAGGAGTCTCAAAATGGTCAAGACTTAAATATTCATATATTGGAATGCTACATTCAGACACCGGAATGGTTCGGGTCGTTTCCGATAAGTTTCGGGGGTTACCGGACCCCCCCTCCGGGAAGTTATTGGGCCTCATGGGCCTAGTAGTGGAACAGAGGAGGCAGGCCAAGGAGTGGCCCCCCCCCTAGCCCAAACCAAATTGGACTAGGGTTGGGGGGGGGGGCGGCTCCCCTTTCCTTCTCTCCTCCTCCTCCTTCCCCCCTTCTCCTTGTGGGAATAAGAAAGGGGGGGGGGGGAATCCTACTTGGAGTAGGACTCCCCCCCTTGGGCGCGCCATCCTTGGCTGGCCTCCTCCTCCCTCCCTCTTTGTATATGTGGGGAGGCGGGCACCCTAGAACATAGAAGTTGATCTTTTAGCCGTGTGCGGTGCCCCGCTCCACAGAAACACACCTCAGTCATATCGTCGTAGTGCTTAGGTGAAGCCCTGCGCCGGTAACTTCATCATCACCGTCGCCACACCGTCGTGCTGACGGAACTCTCCCTCGGCCTCAACTGGATCAAGAGTATGCGGGACGTCATTGAGATGAACGTGTGCTGAACACGGAGGTGCCGTACATTCGGTGCTAAGATCGGTCGGATCCTGAAGACGTACGACTACATCAACCGCGTTGATAAAATGCTTCCGCTTTCGGTCTACGAGTGTACGTGGACACACTCTCCTCGCTCATTGCTATGCTTCTCCTAGATAGATCTTGCATGATCGTAGGCAAATTTTTTGAAATACTACGTTCCCCAACATCCTCGGCTCCTTGGCTTGTGTGATGTCACCAGAATTATCATAATAAAGGTCCAACGATTGTCAAGTTGACGCGATAAAAATTATGTAGGTTGGATAAATAGATGTCAATAAAACGCGAAATAAAATATGCAAATAAAAAGTGCAGCAAGGTATTTTTGTGTTTTTGGAATAATAGATCTAAAAATAAAAGTGGCAAATAATAGATCGGAAAGCAAATATGATAAAGAATAGACACGGGGGCCGTAGATTTCACTAGTGGCTTCTCATAAGAAATAGCACATGATGGGTAAATAAATTACTGTTGGGCAATTGATAGAAGATCGAATAATTATGAAGATATCCAAGGCAATGATCAATACATAGGCATCACGTCCAAGATTAGTAGATCGACTCCTGCCTGCATCTACTACTATTACTCCACACATCGACCGCTATCCAGCATGCATCTAGTGTATTAAGTTCATGGAGAAACGGAGTAATGCAATAAGAATGATGACTTGGTGTAGACGAGATCTATTCCTGTAGGAATATCCCCCATCTTCTTATCCTTAATAGCAATGATACATGCTTGTCTTGCTGCCCCTTCTGTCACTGGAAAAGAACATCGAACGATCGAACCCATCACAAAGCACCTCTTCCCATGACAAGAAAAATCGATCTAGTTGGCCTAACTAAACCAAAGATTCAAAGAAAAAATACGAGGCTATAAATTATCATGCATATAAGAGATCAAAAGAAGACTCAAATAATATTCTTGGATATGAATCTGATCATAAACTCAAAGTTCATCGGGTCCCAACAAACACATCGCAAAACGAGTTACATCAAATAGATCTCCAAGAGACCATTGTATTGAGAATCAAAAGAGAGAGAGGAAGCCATCTAGCTACTGACTACGGACCCGTAGGTCTATGATGAACTACTCACGCATCATCGGAGAGGCACCAATGAGGATTATGAACCCCTCCGTGATGATGTCTAGATTGGATCTCGTGGTTCTAGAACTTGCGGCGGCTGGAATTGTGTTTCGTCGACTCCCCTAGGGTTTGTGGAATATTTGGGGATTTATGAAGGAAATATGCCCTAGAGGCAATAATAAAGTTGTTATTATTTCCTTATTCATGATAAAGGTTTATTATTCATGCCAGAATTGTATTGATCGGAAACTTAAATACATGTGTGAATACATAAACAAATACCGTGTCACTAGTAAGCCTCTACTAGACTAGCTCATTGATCAAAGATGGTTAAGGTTTCCTAACCATAGACATGTGTTGTCATTTGAAAACGGGATCACATCATTAGGAGAATGATGTGATGGACAAGACCCATCTGATACCTTAGCATATGATCGTTCAGTTTATTCCTATTGCTTTCTTAATGTCAAATACATATTCCTTCGACTATGAGATTATAACTCCTGGATGCCGGAGGAATACCTTGTGTGCTATCAAATGTCACAACGTAACTGGGTGATCATAAAGATACTCTAAAGGTATCTCCGAAGGTGTTCGTTGAGATGGCATAGATCGAGATTATGATTTATCCCTCCATGTATCAGAGAGGTATCTCTGGGCCCGCTACTTCTTGAGCTTGCATTGGTTTTTCCCTTGAAGAGAAAAGGGTGATGCAGCAAAGTAGAGATAAGTATTTCCCTCAGTTTGAGAACCAAGGTATCAATCCAGTAGGAGACTGTTGGGTAACGTAGCATGCAATTTCAAAAATATCCTACGCTCAAGCAAGATCTATCTAGGAGATGCATAGCAACGAGAGGGGAGAGTGTGTCCACG
Source organism: Triticum aestivum (assembly GCF_018294505.1). Classification (NCBI taxonomy): domain Eukaryota; kingdom Viridiplantae; phylum Streptophyta; class Magnoliopsida; order Poales; family Poaceae; genus Triticum; species Triticum aestivum. Next base: position 540,860,660 of record NC_057814.1, read on the forward strand.
TAACCTCTTAGACCGAAAGCGGAAGCGTTTGACAACGCGGTTGATGTAGTTGAACTTCTTCCTGATCCGACCGATCAAGCACCAAACGTATGTCACCTCCGAGTTGTGCACACGTTCAGCTCGATGACGTCCCTCGAACTCTTGATCCAGCAAAGTGTCGAGGGAGAGTTCCGTCAGCACGACAGCATGGTGACGGTGATGGTGAAGTGATCTGCGTAGGGCTTCGCCTAAGCACTACATGAATATGACCGGAGGCATAAAATGTGGAGGGGGCGCCGCGCACGGCTAATAATGTTTGTTGTGTGTTCTAGGCGCCCCCTCCCCACATATATATAGGTGGGAGGGGGAGGGGGACAGCCATGGGGCGCCCCAAGTAGGAGGAATCCTACTTGGGGGCCTTGTCCAATTCGGCCCCCCTACCATCTTTTCCGGAGAGGGAAGGAAGGCAAAGAGAGGAGGGAAGGAAGGGGGAGGCCAAATTGCTTCCCCCTTTCCCTTCCCCTTCCTATTCGGCAGCAAGGGGGGCGCAGCAGCCCATGCTGGCTGCTGCGTTTCCCCTCTTGGCCCAATAAGCCCATATAGTTTGCCGGGGGTAGCCCGGAACCCCTTGTGGTGACCTGATACGTACCCGGTACCCCCGAAACACTTCCGGCATCCAAATACTATCGTCCTATATATGAATCTTTGCCTCTTGACCATTTTGAGACTCCTCGTCATGTCCGTGATCTCATCCGGGACTCCGAACAACATTCAGTCACCAAATCACATAACTCGTATAATACAAAATTGTCATCGAACATTAAGCGTGCAGACCCTACGGGTTCGAGAACTATGTAGACATGACCGAGACACCTCTCCGGTCAATAACCAACAGCAGGACCTGGATTCTCATATTGGTTCCTACATATTCTACGAAGATCTTTATCGGTTGCACCGCAATGACAACATACGTAATTCCCTTTGTCATCGGAATCTTACTTGCCCAAGATTCAATCGTCGGTATCTTCATACCTAGTTCAGTCTCATTACCGGCAAGTCTCTTTACTCGTCCCGTAATGCATCATCCCGTAACTAACTCATTAGTCACATTGCTTGCAAGGCTTATCATGATGATCATTACCGAGAGGGCCCAGAGATACCTCTCCGATACTTGGTGTGACAAATCCTAATCTTGATCTATGCCAACCCAGCAAACACCTTCGGAGATACATGTAAAGCATATTTATAATCACCCAGTTACGTTGTGATGTTTGATAGCACACAAGGCATTCCTCCAGTATTCAGGAGTTGCATAATCTCATAGTCAAAGGAATATGTATAAGTCATGAAGAAAGCAATAGCAATAAAACTGAACGATCATTATGCTAAGCTAACGGATGGGTCTTGTCCATCACATCATTCTCCTAATGATGTGACCCCGTTCATCAAATGACAACACATGTCTATGGTTAGGAAACTTAACCATCTTCGATTAACGAGCTAGACTTGTAGAGGCTTACTAGGGACACGGTGTTTTGTCTATGTATCCACACATGTATCAAGTTTCTGGTTAATAAAATTCTATCATGAATAATAAACATTTATCATGATATAATTAAATATAAAATAACAACTTTATTATTGCCTCTAGGGCATATTTCCTTCTGTCTCCCACTTGCACTAGAGTCAATAATCTAGTTCACATCGCCATGTGATTTTACACCAATAGTTCACATCACCATGTGATTAACACCCATAGTTCATATCGCCATGTGACCAACACCCAATGGGTTTACTAGAGTCAATAATCTAGTTCACGTCGCCATGTGATTAACACCCAAAGAGTACTAAGGTGTGATCATGTTTTGCTTGTGAGAGAAGTTTAGTCAACGGGTCTGCCACATTCACATCCGTATGTATTTTACAAATATCTATGTCTACAATGCTCTGCATCGCGCTACTCTAGCTAATTGATTCCACTTTCAATATGTATCCAGATCGAGACTCAAAGTCATCCAGATCGGTGTCTCGGCGTAACTCTTTACGACGAACTCTTTATCACCTCCATAACCGGGAAATATTCCCTTAGTCCTCTAAGGATAATTTTGACCGTTGTACATTGATCTACTCCTGGATCACTATTGTAACCCCTTGCCAAACTCATGGCAAGGTACACAATAGGTCTGGTACACAGCATGGCATACTTTATAGAACCTATGGCCGAGGCATAGGGAATGACTTTCATTCTCTCTCTATCTTCTGACGTGGTCGGGTTTTGAGTCTTACTCAACTTCATACCTTACAACTCAGGCAATAACTCCTTCTTTGACTGATTCATTTTGAACTTCTTCAAAATCTTATCAAGGTATGTACTCATCGAAAGTCTTATCAAGCATCTTGATCTATCTCTATAGATCTTGATGCCCAATATGTAAGCAGCTTTACCGAGGTCTTTCTTTGAAAAACTCCTTTCAAATACTCTTTTATGCTTTCCAGAAAATTCTACATTATTTCTGATCAATAATATGTCATTCACATATACTTATTAGAAAGGTTGTAGTGCTCCCCCTCACTTTCTTGAAAATACAGGCTTCACCGCAAGTCTGTATAAAACTATATGCTTTGATCAACTCATCAAAGCGTATATTCCAACACTGAGATGCTTGCACCAGTCCATAGATGGATCGCTGGAGCTTGCACACTTTGTCATCACCTTTAGGATTGACAAAACCTTCTGGTTGCATCATATACAACTCTTGTCGGCGTCCTGGGAACGGGGGTGCCCAGGCTTGCCTGCCTGCGGCGCAGGGCGTGGCTCCACCAACGGCCCATTACGACCCAGCTTCGGCGGCAACAACTCAAGACCCTCGTGAGGGGTCAAGCCTCGCGAGGCGGACGGCACCAAGACCTCCCAGGGGGCGGCCTCGCTAGGCTGGCTCCCGAGGAGCGGAGATATCTATGCAAGGGGCACCTCACGAGGTTCACATGACGTGAGCCATGACGACCAAGGCCAGGCGGGCGTCAGTGGGCGCAGTGTACCAGTTTCCTCTTTGGTGCTAAAGAGGAAAGCGCAGGCGAGGAGTCCCGAGGCATCAGGCAAAGGTTTCCATATCGGTGCAACAAGACCAAGACCAGCAGGACGGGAGGACGAAGGTCACCACGGAGCCCACAACAGCATCACCACCAGAGCCTTTGGCAGGCGAAGACCACCTTTTGTCAGGATAGCTTGTACTAGCTATCCCCCTTCAAAATTGGCCATTGTGGGATCCCTTCCCGCCTACATTTGGGAAGAGCACCCGGGCCTCTATAAATAGGACTAGCCACCACGGTAGGAAGGGATCGACTCATCTTGGATCGGATCCATTCCATCCCCACATCCACCAGCTCATCGAACACCTCTCCTCCTGAGGTTGTTCACCCACTGTACTAGTTCATCCTCAGGCCTTGAGGCAATCCACCACCACACTGGAGTAGGGTATTACACCACACGATGGTCTGAACCAGTATAAACCTCTGTGTCTTGTGTTCTTTGGGTTCGTCGAGCTAGGTCGTGAGATCGTTGAGCGAGCGAACTAGGGAGAGAGAATCCTTCGTGCGCACCCCAGAGTTCGAACCTCATAAAGGTTTGCCGGAACCTTGAATCCGACAACTCTTCTTTAATTAATCCATTTAAGGAATGCAGTTTTGACATCCATTTGCCAGATTTCATAAAATGCGGCAATTGCTAACATGATTTAGACAGACTTAAGCATCGCTATGAGTGAGAATAACATAGTCAACACCTTGAACATGTCGAAAACCTTTTGCGACAATTCGAGCTTTGTAAATAGTAACACTACCATCACCGTCCGTCTTCCTCTAGAAGATCCATTTATTCTCAATGGATTGCCAATCATCGGGCAACACTGGTACAACGACGTGCTAAGCAAACGGTTTTTAACCGCTTTCTGCGACGGCATTTGGAACCGTCGCCAAGTGAGTGTGGGCGATAGCGGGGTCCTTCCCACACGACCCAGAAATCGTCGGGGATAGGTCCTCCTGGGACCCAAGCTGGGGCCGTGTGCGATCGGGCAAGGCAGCGAAATCCAATCATTTCCGTAGGTATGTACATCCCACACAGTGAATCCCAGAAATCATTTCCGTAGGTATGGACATCCCACACGGTGAATCCCAGAAATCATTTCCGTAGGTATGTACATCCCACACGGTGAATCCCAGAAATCATTTCCGTAGGTATGTACATCCCACACGGTGAATCCCAGAAAATCATTTCCATAGGTATGTACATCCCACATAGTTCTTTGTGTGGAAACGTTTGTGCAAGGTGGCCTAACGCAAACAGTTCGCTGTCGGAAGACGTGTGTGATTGTTAGTTGATCGAACACGCCTACTTTCTAGAAACCATGCGGGTAGTTTGAGTTCATCGCCCACGGTGCTGTCTGAGTAACCGTTTGCAATAGAAAACCCCAATAAGCAAGGTAATTAGCCTATTATTGATAATCCATGTACTAATCAAACTGACATTTCTTATAAAACATGCCAAATATTTCATATCCGTATAAAAGTAACCAGAATTTCATAATCGAATTACAACAGATAGCTTCGGCACTCAGTTACGCCATTACACAACAGCACCAAGTTTCACATGCAGTATCAAAAACCTTTGGAAAGTAGCATCATACACGGTAAATAGACAGATGAATCTCATCTGGGAAACTACAGAAGCGGAAGGCAAATATTGAGCCTTCAGTGATGTTGAATGTCCTTGCAACATTAGGCCAGTGGCTACGGATAATTGCCCACCCAACCTTCATCCTCTTCAGCAAGACTTCAATATTGTACCGTGGGTGTTCAATGAATACCTTCCTCGCCTCTTGACCATGCAGGTGGTTTGAGAGGTAATCATCGGTGAACTGCTTTGAAAAGTACTGAAAACAAAGCTATGCATAAATCACTATTGTAAATTTTGAAATGGCGCAAGGGGTAAAAACAAGGTAAAAGAGTTGGTACCATCCTATAGTTGACTGATGTCTTCTTGATTGTGCAAACGAAGATCTTGTTGTTATTCGTCGCAAGTTTCTTCATCCTAAAAATATTTCTGAGTTTCTTGACTTGACTGATATTCATGGACATCTCATTTCCCCATATGCAAAATGGGTCGAACAGTGGGTCAAAGCCTCTGACAGTAGGACCTACATGTGCAAGACCAAATTGTAAGAAACCTAAATATTAGAATGATTCCTGCAACTGCACAATAATGTGCTATTAGCCAAAGGACCCTGCTTGAAAAAACCTCGATGGTAAACCGCAGTGTCTCCCATTGTTTCCCTGCAACACACATAAGGAAGATCTTGATCAGGTTAACTGAGAGTTGCCATACTATCAGTAGAATATGTATTTAGTACAGCCAAATTTGATTGGTGTCAAATGCATAACAATACAAAATTGTACCCACAACAAATGAATATCAAATTGCAGAACTGAACCAAACAGTTAAATGGACAGCAGACCAAATGAACCAAAATAGTTAACTGAGCACGACATTGTAGAATAGAAACATGTATGAGAAGATAAGACAGTTAACAAAACAAAGAATACTTGAGAATAGTACTACAAAATGTAGCAATTGTTGGACCAAAGTGTTAACTGAACATTACATTTCAGAGGACCAAACTGTTAACTGAACATCAGATTGCATATTATCATTACAGAGGACAAATCACTAGAAGGCACTGGCGGTGGCCTCGAGAAAACATCACGAACTGTATTTTAAAGTAGACAACCACATGGCGGTGTCGACGGTGGCCTCAAAGATGAGGTGCTCCTCAAAGATCTGGCGGTCGACACACATGGCAGCCATAGTGACCTCGCTCGCGCGTGCGGCCGCATGCTACTGAGCTCCACGTTATACTGCGTGCAAAATGGCTGTGGGCGGCGCTTAATTGGAGTAGGGGGGCAGTGATTTCGGTGGAAGGTGTCGCTCCGTCGGTCGGGGCATGTGGGACGGGAAAGGAGGAGGATGGTGTGGGTGGGGTGTGGATTACCTGACCATATCGACGAGGCCGCGCATCAAGAAGAAGGGTCGGCGGCGAGGAGGCCGCGCAGAAAGAAGAAGGGTCGCCGGCGAGGAGGCGACGCTGCAAGAAGAAGGGTCGCCGGCGAGGAGGCGGCGCTTCAAGAAGAAGGGTAGACGGCGAGGAGGCGGCGCTGCAAGAAGAAGGGTAGCCGGCGAGGAGGCGGTGCTGCAAGAAGAAGGGTCGCCTGCAAGGAGGCTAAGCTGCCAGTAAGCAGCAGTGAGAGTTTGAACTTGGAAAGCAAGGAGGAATAGTGGAAATGTGGCCTTTGGTAGGAGGGAGGGGGCGGGGAGATAGATATTTCCGTGGTGGCAAAAAGATTTCTCTCGGTGCCGCGAGAAACTGGCACGCAAGTGTGGTTCAAGCGGGGGCGGTGGACTGAAGACGACGAAGCTTCCTGCGTAAGCCAGACAAGACGGTGCGCCAAGATATTTTTTATCGCATCCCACACGATTCTTTCTAGTAAACTGTTTGTGGTGTACCTGATTTTTTCATTATGTTTTTAAAGACAAAATGGTGTTACGGAGGGAAAGGATGGTGTTTGAATTGCTAGAAAATTTACGTACAGTGAACATGCAACTAGTACATGAGTGTCGTGTCTAAATTTGGAATTATTCCGGGTTCGTTTGGCATTTTTATGCATTAATTGAGTTTCTGGGCAATTTAATGTGCATAATTCAAATTTGAACTACAAGCACATGCTCCAATGCACCAAAGTTTGTTGAAAAATCACATGTGTGTCTTTGGGTGAATTTATAGGCCCCATGCAAAAAATGGGAATGAAATTCAAACATCTAGGCGTCGTGGCTCGGCCGGAATGATTGAGAAACTTGGTTTTTTAATTCCTATAAATCCACAACATGGCTGAAAATCATGAACTTGGCATGGTGTCATGACATGGCACCAACATGTTTGAGTAATTTTTTTGGCCGAATTGGGACAAGCTTTGGTGTGAGCTTCTTGCAAACCGGAGCTTCCGTCAAGAAGGCTTGTTGTTTCGAGAGGGAATGTGCCACCTCCGTGTGCGAAACTACATACGTACACTGCCTTCTCCCGCCTTAATTTTTTTACACTGGCAGATTAGACCAAATAGCAGTATCGTGCTTAATTTTGGAATTATTCCGGGTTGACTTGGCATTTTTATGCATTAATTGAGTTTCTGGGCGTTTATTGTGCATAATTCAAATTTGAACTACAAGCACAGGCTCCAGTGCACCAAAGTTGTTTGAAAAACCACATGTGTGTCCTTGGGTGAATTTCTAGGTCCATGCAAGAGATGGGAGTGAAATTCAAACATCTGGGCATCATAGCTCGCCCGGAAAGATTGAGAAACTTGGTTTTTTAATTCCTGTAAATCCAAAACACGCCTGAAAATCATGAAACTTGGCATGGTGTCATGACATGGCACCAACATGCACTACAAAAAAATACACTTCCGTGATGATACGTGTTTGTCACAGTAGGTCATGTTTTCTGTCATGCATGTACATCCATGACAAATTTATGACAGAATCAAGATAGTCATACCTGTGCTGTCGTCGAAGTGTTCCATGACATTACCAAAATTATCATCAGGGAAGTGTCCACTTCCACGATGATAAATCACGCGTCATAGAAGTGCTTTCGTCAAGGGTGACCGACATGTGGCATCCACCGTAAGTGAACGCAGTTAAGCTATCGGGTCCGGTTTTGGATCCGATAACCCGTTAACAGCCCCGGCCAATGGGGATTTTCCACGTGTAAAATCATCATTGGCTGGAGGAAACACGTGTCAGCTCACCGTTGGGACAGACGTCATCCACTCATTGGACCCAAAGCGCCTATGATACGTCGACACGTGGCACGGCCCAACAGAGGCGCATTCCTATGAAAAGGCCGGCCCGTTTGACTTGGTCAAAAGGTGGCGGGCCGGCCCACGGCAAGCCTGTTAACGGCATGTTCGCATATAGCCCATTTACAGCCCGCTAACCCAGGGCCCGTTTACGGTCTATCCGAATTAGGCCCAGTAGCGTCATCTGGGCCGTCCAATATAATTCCAGCCCATTTTAACTTCCGGCCCATGTGTGGCCCATGACGTCTTTTGGCCCATCTAAGGCCCTTAGTAACCCTCGGCTCATTAACGGCCCGTGGTAAAACTGGCCCGTAATGAACAGTGTATCACTTTATAACCATTAACGGCCCATTATTCCGTTGGTCCGTTTCGAGCCCATGTTATCTTTCAGCCTTCTTAGGGCCCATTTATTCTTGGGCTCATTTCTAGCATTTGTTTACTTTCGGCCCGTTACTGTCATTTTTAGCTTGTGGGCCAAATACAGCCCGTGGTTACAGTCGGCCCGTTTGTGGCCCGTTAATACGTTGGGCCGTTTTCATAGCGTCATCAAATACAGCCTATTAACGACGGACCGTTATGGTTGGCCCATGAACGGACAATTTTAACTCTAGCCCATTTACGGCCATAATGTGGTGTGTTATTGGCCCATGTTTGGCCAACCGATCATACGGCCCGTAGAAGGCCCATTGATGATACGGCCCGTAGAAGGCCCATTGTGTCTACGCCCCGTAGAAGGCCCATTGTGTCTACGCCCCGTAGAAGGCCCATTGTGTCTACGGCCCTTAGAAGGCCCATTGTTTCTACGGTCCCTAGGAGGCCTACAGTAAATATGTAGCCCATTGTTAATGTGGCCTAGTTTAAAAAAATAGGTTATTCCGGCCACTAGCAAACCTTGGAAAAAGAACTGCACTGACTACAAGAAAACAAATAAACAAGACAACGGAAATAAATAAGCAAGTAACTTACGTTAGGCTATCACGGCTATTACACATATTACATCCACTAGGCATCAAAGTTAGCCACCAGTGCAAATATAGGGAACAAAGCAGCATATAAACGCCGCAGCAAAACAAGTCCAGAACTGAAACCACTTCAGAAGAGCTCAAGAAAACATAACCTGGGTACCATAATGCTGGCAAGATGCTTAGCAAGCTTATTAACTTTCTCTTGTTTGGCGCTTAAATCCTCCAGCCCTTGCTGTTGCACCAGAAAGTATGCATCTGAATTCTGCAGGGACTTCCTCAGTCCTTCGGCTTCCTGTCGCATAACATCTAATCGATGTCTTTCAACTTGAAGTTGAGACTCAAGAAGCCGAACTGATTCAGGCAGCGAGTACGAAGAGCTGGTGCCAACAGTAGTAGCCAGTAACTCGAACACTACATCAAAACAGGACTTTGGGGTTGTCTCAGTGTCTTCAATATAGTTTTTATCAGCTTTCTTGGAGAACAACAGGGATGTCTCACTATCTTGAACTTGATCTGCATTACTTCCTTTACCATTGCATAACAGGGTACTCTTCTCCAATATTTTATCCGCGTTCTAAAGGAGAAACAAACAAACACATCACAGGTTTACAATGCAGTATATGAAACTCATTTTGGTAAACCAGTTCAGTAGTAAGGTGGACAGGATAACAGCATCAAACAAACATATATCTATGTAGTATGGTCACTGTATGGTCTATATCATTCTAGTTTATGTTGCCAAATGAAGATAGATATAGTTCGAATCATATCTATTTAAGACAAAGAGCATAGACAGAATATAAGTGTGGGAAACTACACAGCAATAACAACACTTGTAATGTGCAGGGCATGAGTACATAACTGTTTATTCAATTGAAACTGAAATCAATATAGAGCAAGTTACAACAGCAAACACGTTAAAGAAATAGGTTTAAAACATACCTGTTGCGCCATTGGAGTTTCAATTGCATCCTTCAAATTTGAAATTAGTTGGTATGAGTAAAAACAGTGATGCAAGAGCAAAGTAGTATGAACCATAGCTACGGAACCTGACCTGAGAACAGTTATTCTTCTGCTTTAAGCGTTGACTTGGGGTTCGGAGTGGTGGTCCTCGTGCTTTGGGCACTGCAGTTGCCTTACTAACTGCTCGTGTTTGGGTGCTCTGTGGTGGAGACGGTGCTGTGTCAACGGGAACTGGGTTACTATCTGCTGGGGTTGGGGTTAGAAGGGGTGTAGCTGGTTCTCTATCCAACTGGGTAGGGGTATAATCTGCTTGAGTCTGGGTTATGTGTGGTGGGGCTGGTTCTTGGGCAAGTACAACCGTGGTTCTATCTCCATCGACAGGTAGCACGATCTTTTCTGAAGACCGTGTTTTTACTCCCACAGATACTTCCATCACCCCCTCCAATTGAAATGGCTGATAAACAAGAAAAGTAATTGAATGTACAGACATTGTAAGATAGACAGGTGCAATGGATAGTAGGGAAGAAAACAGGGCATGAAATAATTCACATTTATGTTGTCTAACCAAACAGAATAGCAGGACATAATTTCAAATATATGATGGCTAATTAAACAGGATAGCATGACACAATTTCACATGTATGATGGCTAACTAAACAGGATAGAATGACATACTTCAAAATATGATGACTATGTAAACAGGATGACATGATATAACTATACGATGTGTCTATTAAAGTGGTTGGCATGCCATAAATCACAAACATGCTGTCGATGGAAACATGATGGCATGATATAATTCACGGATAGAATGACATAATTCAAAATATGATGACTATGTGAACAAGATGAGATGATATAACTATATTATGTCTTTAGAAAATGGGTTGGCATGCCATAATTCAGATACATGTTGTCTATGTAAACATCATGGCATGATATAATTCAAATATATGATTTATATACTAAGGAAGTGAGCAGAGGGCAATCGCATATATGATGTGTCAACTAAGGAGATGGCATTCAACATCGTGTATATGATGTAAAAACCAAGCATAGCAATACAACATATGCATGATATGAGTAATATAACCCTGCCAAGTTTGAGCATACACCTCAGGGGGATAATAGGACTGGTCATCTGCCTCTGAGTCCTCCTCTGAAGAGCTATTTGTAAGCAGCAACATATCTGCTTCACCAGGTAGCATTGTCTGCTCTGAAGACCTTGTTTTCACTTCAGATTTCTCCATGACCAATTCAAATGGCTGACACATAGGAAGAGCAGTTGAATATACAAACATTGTCGACAAAAGTAATGGGAAATACAAAAAAAGGACGGCATGATATAATTCACATATATGACGCTTGGCTAAACAACATGGCATTGCATAATTCACATATATAATGCCTTGCAACAAGATAGCGTTGCATAATTCACATATATAATGTCTTGCAAAAAGATGGCATTGCATAATTCACATATTTGGTAATTAGACACTAAACAGGAGGCATTCAGACAAATCATGTCTAAACTAAGCAAATGACATAGCAATGCAAGATACCATACACATGATATGAGCAACATAACCCTGCCAATTTAGAGCATGCACCTCTGGGGGGGAATAGGGCTGGTCATCTGTCTCCGAATCCTCCTCCGAGGAGCTATCCGTAACCAGCGAGATATGCGCTTCGTCAGATAGCATAGTCTGCTCTGAAGACCTTGTTTTCACTCCAGAATTTTCCATCACCGTGTCAAATGGCTGATGCACACGAAGAGTAGTTGAATGTACTAACATTGTTGACAAATGTATTGCGTAACGCAAAAAAGGATGGCCTGATATAATTCACATATAAGATGACTGGCTAAGCAGGATGGCATTGCAAAATTCACATATATGATGCCTGGCTAAACAAGATGGCATTGCATAATTCACCTAAACGATGAATAAACTAAATAGATGGCATTCACACAAAGCATGTCTAAACTAAGCAATTGACATATTTGATGTATAAAGTAAGCAATGCAAGGCACCATATGCATGATATAACCAACATCAGCATGCCAAGTTAGAGCGAAGACCTCATGGGGTAAATAGGAGTGGTCTTCTGCTTCTGAATCCCCCTTAGAACAGTTATATCCTCTTGATTATGATCCGAAATGGGTGGAGGGGGGCTGCCTTTGCGCCCACCATGGAGCAACATCTGCATGAAATTTTATTGCCACGCAAGGCTCGTCTCTTTTGCTCTACATGTTCAGTTCCATTGTGTACAATAACTGACATGCATAGGACTAAAACATAGGGAGATTATGTAAGGAGTGCATGCACAAATCTAGAGTGATGGTAGCAAACTGTGGATAGACCCAAAACCAACGATAGCAGGCAGATAATAGCTTTAGTGAAAAAATACAGATAATGGCTCCTTTAATGTTTGTTTGCACCCAACATGAAACTCATAGTAGACACCCGAGATTAACCAGATAGTAGACAGATAGTACTGATTGCTGCCCCAATATGTACCCCACAACCATTTAAAAACTCAAGTTTCAACATAAGTTTGGACCTGAGTCGGAGTCTAATAGGTGAACACGACGATAAAGTAGCATGTCATCATATTAAGCGATACATAACGTAAGCAGACACGGAAGAGTGCGACCTCTCTTGTGGACCCGTGTAGTCCTCAAGGTCATCTGCTCAGTTGATGATGGTAATGCAGTTGTCGTGGCTGCCGGCGGCGGGGAAGAAGATATGAGGCGGCGAAAGACAGTATGGAGAGCGGATCCCCACTGTGGTGAACCCTTCCGTCATTGGAGCAGCTGAGCTGGGGTGGAACACAGCACCGCAGGAGCAGGACAAACCACACAAGGTTTTCTTTGACACATATCTATAACATAAGTAATTGTGTAAGGGCTTGTTTGAATTTGAGGATTCTAACAATGCAGGGATAGGAAATAGACAGGAATGGGATAGGAATGCACGTGCAAAACAGATAATTTAAAAACACAGGATTTCTGCCAATCTGGGTGTTTGGTTCACAAGAATTAGAAGATCACAGGATGGAAAGAAGTATGGTGAGATTAAGTCAAACCACAAGAAGTGTACAACCTCTTTGGCGAAGCCATGTCGATCTCAGCGTGATTGGGTTGGCCGGTGAGGATGCTCCGGCTAACTTGGCTGTCGGAGGAGGGGAAGAAGATCTTAGGCGTCTGGAGATGGAGCCCGAGGTACTGCTCCGCTGTGATGGAGGGTTTCATCGTTGGAGTAGCTCCGGTGAGTTGTACGACTCCGAGGCTGAAGCAGGACAAGAAAGACAACGTTAACCTGAGTGGAATTCTAATAGCATCTCCAATAGATGACGTAAAATACATAACCACAAAGTGCTAGATGTATACATCAGCCGCTCATCTCTGAACTTAACCGCCGAAACTGAATTTAACTGTCTAAACTGAACTTAACTGTCGAAACTGAATTTTGCTGTCGAAACTGAATTTTACTATCGAAACTGAACGCACTAGAGGTGAGGCTACACGTCAGTCGACTGACTTTTTCATCTCTGGTTAGTCGATTTTGCAGCCGTTGGATACGAAATCAAGGGCCTGCAGTTCATCTTCAACCTCCACCCCCCTGAGCCGCCAGCCACCACCGGCCAAACAGCTGCCCCGCCCGCCCTGAAAACACTCCCCACCGCCGGTCCACCGCCGCCCCGGCCATCCCTCTAGGCTCCCCCGTGCCGAGCTTTTTCTCCGGCGATCCCCACGCCACCGCCCCACTACCGCCCCCACCCTGAACCCTAAGATAGATAGTCGGGTACTTCTCCGGCGAGCCCCCCTCCCCGCTGCAGCTGGTTCTTCCTTAAC
>NC_057814.1:540874737-540877590 GCF_018294505.1 Triticum aestivum
TCTTCCTTAACTCCGGCGAGCCCCCCCACCCCCTGAAAATCGACTGACCCAAAAGTCGATTCAGTCGACTGAAGTGTAGCTAAATTGGAGCAGCATCGCAAGCAAGAGCAAGAGCGAGAGCAGCAGCGCGAGCAAGAGCAAGAGAAAGAGCAGACCAGGCAGGGGACCGAGAGCAAGAGCAGAGCAGTAGCACGAGCGAGAGCTAAAGCAGCAGCAGCTCCTACTGATGTGGACGTCGCCGCCGAGGGAGCGACGCCATGGAGGAAGTGGCCGGCGACGCCGCGGTGGATGGAGTCGCGCCATGTCGGCTCGGGACCGAGCGCTGGCAGCACCGTGAGATCGAATCAAGAAGAAAATGCGGCGATTAGTGTACAACCTCTTTGGTGGCGCCGATTAGGCCGCAGCTTCATCCAAGGAAACGTTGATGCTGATGCTCTTCTAGTGGTGTAGGTGAAGACGGTGGTGTGGGAATGGAGGTGGCGCGAAAGACGAGGGGAACGTCCGGGCAGCTCCTTGGAGGTGGAGGACGGGGTGGCTGAACCGGCGGGATGACCAGATCGACGACGGATCCTCATCCGGTACGGTGGATGAGGGACGTCGAGGTGTTGCTGTGGACGACATCGTCGGGGAAGAGGATCCGACTGGGTGGCGGACGGAGGAGGGTGTGGGGCTTGGCGGGTTTTCCCGGCCTCGGTGTACGAATGGGTGGGCGGATGGAATGGGAGTGGGGAACCATGGCTAAGGGACGCGCTTGTCCGAAATGTGGGGTAAGTTACGAAAGTACCCCCACCGATTTGAGGCGGTTCTTTCGGTTTAGGGGTATCACGGGCATTTCGCGTGTCGGGATTTCACAGGAGGTGGGAGTTTTTACGCGCGTTGTAATTTTGGAATAGCAAGGCGCGGGTTGAGATGGAGGGAGTTGTCGGAGCACAACGAGACAAAGATATATCTTAAATATTTCGGGCTAACAAGGCGCGGGTTGAAATTTCCGGACAAGCCTAACGTGTACTGTACCAAATCAATTCGCACTACAAATGTCATTCAAAACTTTGAATTCATGTCATGTTCAATTAAAATATTTCGCTACGTGTATAATGCATGCAACCTAGTACTCAAATGAACGTTTTAGTGCATTCCAAACGTATATACTACCGCGTCAATATGAACTAAATTTGAATTCGTTTCTCTTTTTGAATAAGATCTACAATAATGATTGTTGTGAAGTCAAAGCGTTTGAATTCGTTTCTCTGTTTTAACAAGATCTACAATCGTCATTATTGTCAAGTTAAACCATCGTTTGTGTATTATCTTCACAACACACCACATGATTAGTCTCGAGTTACATATGAACTATGTGTACTATATGAACTCGAACTCGATTTTTTGAATCCACTTTATGTTGATTTCAAATCATAGTACATTTCAAGCTCTAGCTAGATCTTCACAAACTAAACCATGTCTCATATGTATAATGTGTTTATCACATTATGTATGGTGCCCCGCCCCCTATGCCTACAAGTATTTAGATGTGAGTTGCAAACACCACACATTACCACAAATTCAAATAAAATGTGAGAATGTTCGATATATAGTATTGTTTAGATTGTTCGATATTTAGTTGTAAGCTGCAAACGCCACACATTATCACAAATTCAAATAAAATGTGAGATTGTTTGATGTATAGTATGGTTTAGATTGTTCGACATTTAGCTGTGAGTTGCAAACGCCATGCATTATCACATTATGGTATAACATGTGCAAAACCACAACACGCGTAACACCGCTATATTCATGGATGCATATGTTTAAAACACTATGATCTCCTATTTAAATATATGAATCCACTTTCATATCAAATTATGATCTTTTTAGTCTCTTACACCCACACAATCCTCTAACCTTTTTAGCTACCACTAACTTTCTCTCGTGCATGCACACACCCTCCTCGCCCTCCCCTCCCTCAGCATTCTATCCATCGCGCACATTCTTTTTTTTCTTCTTTAGGTCGTTCTCCCACAGTCTCCACAACTCCTTTCCGACACACACCGATCGATAAACCTCTCCAGCGATGTTTGCCTACAACATACACACGCACCTTCAATCTCCTCCTTTATGTGTCCTTGCCTCGTGTCTCTCATACGGTCCCACTCACGTGTAAACTCTCGCCCCTCTTTTCATCGATCTCACAACCGCACACTCCTCCCCCTACCTAGCTAGTACCTGGGCCTCTCGCACCACCTCCTAGCTCCATTCTCTCTATCTATCCGTCTCGTCGGGCCTTATTTGCCTCTAACAAATGGACGTACACCGACCGATCTCCCGCTATACATATAGCTAGCTAGGTCCTTATAACTCGTTTTTTCCCACGCGTCGATCGATATACCTCATTAGTTATGTCTCTCCCTTCCTCCGACAAACAACAATTGATCTACCGATCTAGTTAGGTTTGCTTACCAAACACATGGTTCCCCTTCATCATCCATGGATGTGTCCCGATCGATCTATCACGCACAGGCACACACAGAAACACATCCCCACTCTTATTGACAATATTGCAGTTCCACCCTCAGTTTGTGTAGTAGGCCTCTCCCACCATCTTCGAGAAGCAACTCCATCACCCATCCAGCACTCTACCCCTCTCCCTCCCTCTCTCTCTCCTCTCTCTCTGTCCCATCCTATTTCCCGTCCTTTAGTTATGTATGGATGTCGACCGATCTCCCTCAACACATAACTGGGTCTCTCCTTCTCAACACATATACGAGTCGTTCTACCTCTATAGTTAGTCCTCTGCCTACCCCTCCCCCACCCCCTCGCACACACACACACACACACACACACACCGATACATCGAGC